>NW_007128055.1:0-810 GCF_000164805.1 Carlito syrichta
AATTCAGGATTAGGTATACAAGTGTTTGTCATACAGATAAAGCGTGGGTCTCACTTTGGTAACCACTTGGCATTATTGAGGTCAGGTATGCTTATTGATGTCATGTGTCTCCTCCATTCCTCCCCCAGCAGTTTCCCACTACTACCAATCATTTTCTTATAGTATTATGATAAATGTTCACGGTTGGCTTATGAGTGAGCGTATGTGGTACTCAGTTCTTTGTTTCTTTGATAAATCACTGAGTATGATAGACTTTAAATCCATCCAAGTTGCTGCAAAGTTCATAATTTTGTCAACTTTTTAATAAGGTTTTTTTTTTCTTGCCTCTTGTTTGTGTTCTTCATAGATTTTGGATATAAGTTCTTTATTGAATGTATTGTTTGTGAATATTTTCTCCATTCTGCATGTTGCCTATTTACTCTATTGATTATTTCTTTTGCTGTGTAGAAGTCTCTCAGTTTTACAATGGTAAACAGAATTGAATTCTTGATTTGATTCTCAGCTTAGTCATTATTGGTGTATAGCAGTGCTACTGATTTGTGTGTTTTGATTTTGTAACCTGGGAATTTACTGAATTCATTCATCAAGTTCAAGAGTCTTTTGGAGGATTCTTTAGGATTTTCTAGATATAAGATCATATAATTAGCAAATAGACTGTTTGATTTCTTTTTTCTCCACTCTGGATGCACTGTTTCTTTCCCTTACCTCATTGCTCTAGCGAGGACTTCCAGTAATGCGTTGAATAGAAGTGATGAAAATGAGCATTCTTGCTGAGTACACAGGTTCAGAGGAGGAATGCTTTCAACTTTC
>NW_007128056.1:0-5742 GCF_000164805.1 Carlito syrichta
TTCTTTTTTCTCCACTCTGGATGCACTGTGTTTCTTTCCCTTACCTCATTGCTCTAGCGAGGACTTCCAGTAATGTGTTGAATAGAAGTGATGAAAATGAGCATTCTTGCTGAGTACACAGGTTCAGAGGAGGAATGCTTTCAACTTTCCTCCATTCAGTATGATGTTGGCTGTGAGTGTGTTGTGCATGGCTTTTACTATTTTGAGATATTTACCTTCTATGCCTATTTTTCTAAGAGTTTTTATTATGAGGTGGTTCTGGATTATATAAAATGCTTTTCCTGCATATGTTCCTTGCAAACCTGGGATAAAACTCACTTGATCATGTTGAATTATTATTATCACTATTATTATTATTATTGAGGATTTTTACATCTATGTTCATCAGGGATATTAGCCTGTATTTTTTTCTTGTGTCTTTTCCTGGCTTTGGTATCAGTGTGATACTGGCTTCACAGGGTGAATTGAAGAGAATTTCCTGCCATGAAATCTTATGAAATAGCTACAGTAGGTTTGGTTCTATATCTTCTCTGAAAGTCGGTACAGTTCAGTTGCAAATTCATCAGATGCTAGGCATTTTTATTGTTGGGAGACTTTGGATTACTGATTCAATATTACTATTCATTAAGGGTCGATTAGAGTTTTCTACTTCTTTCTCATTCAATGTCAGTGGGTTGTATGTTTTCAAGATTTTGTCCATTTCCTCTAAATTGCCTAGTTTGTTTGCATAGAAGTTTTGATAATAATCTCAAATGGTCTTTTGTGTTTTCATGGGATCCATTTCCATTTGCATGGAATATTTTTTTCTACTCCTTTACCTTGAGTCTATGAAAGTCTCTTGGGTTCTTGAAGGCAGTAGATTTTCTGACTTGTAAAAATCCATCCTGTCAATCTATATCATTTAAGTGGGGCATTCAGATCATTTACATTCCAAGTTAATTATGGTATATGAAATATTGTTCCATTCATCATGTTGATTGTTACCTGGTTGCTTTGTTATCTCCATTGTGTTGGAGTTTTATAAGGCCTCTGAGTTTGACAATCTCCAGTGTTTTTCTACTTGTGAATTTATATAGTTTGTTTCAATGTAAAGAACTCCTTTGAACATTTATTGTAGAGCTGGTCTAATGGTGGCAAATTCCCTCAGCGTTTTCTTGTCTGAGAAAAACTTTATTTCTCCTTTATTTATAAAAGTTGTGAGGATTACAAAATTATTGTCTGATAGTTATTCTATTTTGGGAAATTAAAGATAGGACTCTAATCTATTCTGACTTGTAGGTTTTCTGCTGAGAAGTATGCTATTAGTCTGATAGGTCTACTTTCATGATTTGTTTGACGATTTTGTCTCACTACTCTTAGAACGATTTTCTTCATGCTGACTTTGGATAACCTAACAACTATATGTCTTGTGGATGAGCCTTTTTACAATGAATTTTCCAGGAGCTCTTTTTGTTTTTTGTATCTGGATGTTTACATCTCTGGCAATGCCAGGGAAGTTTTCCTCAGTTATTCACTCAAGTATGTTTTCCAAACCCATTGCTTTTGCTTCTTCCTTAGGAACACATATGATTCTTAGGTTTGAACATTTTACACAGTCTCACATTTCTTGGAAACAGTGTTCAGTTTTTCTGATTCTTTTCTCTGTATACTTGTTTTATTGGGTTAATTTGAAAACCTTCGCTTTAAGTTCTGATTTTGTTCTTCTACTTTTTTCAGTGTACTGTTATAACTTTCCACTGTGTTTTGTATTTCCCTAAATAAGTCTGTATTTTAAGAGTTCAGTTTGGTGTTTTTATTGGATAATTTTAAATTCATTTCCCAAGTGGTACTTTTTATTTCTTTAAGTTTGTTGTTAACTTTTTCTTGGATCTCAGTGAACAATTTTATTATCAACCTTTTGAATTCTGTCTCTGGAATTTCAAATATTTCATTTTGGTTAGGATCCATTACTGAAGAGTTTATGTGATCTTTTGGGGAAGTTGAAAAGCTCTGTTCTTTAATATTGCCAAGATTGTTTCTGGTCCTTCTCCTGTGGGTAGACTGTTTTTCTTCTTATTGTTAAATTTGCTTTTAATTCCCTTTTTTCCATGTCTTAGGTATGTGACTTTGATGTGTTGTACTTCATACTGATCTAGCTTCTTCCCTGGGTACCGTCAGTGGTATAGTCTCCATATGGGTTCCTTGGTTATAGAAACTTGTTATGCATTGACTTCCTCAAATGTGGCTTATAGTCACAATTATGGCATATGTGTAGGTTCACTGCTTCCTATATGTCTAGGATGCCAGAGGACTTATGAAGCTATGTTGTTCCCTAGTGGTGTCGTGTGCTTGTGCGTTCTTCTTTTCCCCCAGAATTTTTTCTCTGGTGGAACCATTCAGACGGTCATGAGGAATCACCTATGGGTCAAAACTAAAGTGGGTGGTATATGTGATACCTATAGGGTGGACTAAAGCCTTATCCCCAGTGGAGGCAACTGGGGAAGTGAGATGAACTGAGGTCTTGACCAGGAGTGTGGGGAGCCACCTCAGATCCACTAGTAGGCTGGCAGAAAAGTGGTCCACATTTTCATTATCCACCTGTCCCTTTGTTCCATATTTTCGGATCAGACATGCACCTCCGTCTCTCTGTGAGAATGTTGATGTTCCATGTAGAGAGAAAGTGTGATTCCATCACTTGTACAAGTTTGAGCCCAAAGTGTACACCTCCCTTGGGCTGGTACTCACCCCATTATGTTACAGAAAGGGTGTCAACAGGACCCTCACACTGAGCTCCCACAAGAGAAGAAAGTATTTGCAGTGACTGGGTAAGAGGGTGGAGAAATCTCCTTTTCCAAAACTCTTCATAGGCTGTTCAACTGCTGGTGTAGAACTGCCACATTCACCCACTGAACCCAGCACTGTGTCTACATCTCTGCTGAAAGAAAGTTCCCTTAGGTGGGGAGGTCTGGGGTACAGAGAGGGATACACTCAGGGATTTTTTTAATTTTAATTTTTGTCCCTTAGGGTACTTCCCTTATGTGGTGCAATGTTCCACCCCTGGGTCTGGTCATCTGTGAGAACCCAACAACTGTGAGTCCTGCTGCTCTTCTGGGTCTAGCCGCCCTCTTGGGTTACCACAGTCAGGCTAGTGCTGGGGTATGCCTGCAAAAGATCCAGTGACGTAAAGGCAACAAGAGTTAAATTCTGAGGTTTGATCTCCCTCGTTTCTGGAGTACCCTCTGTAGAAGCAATTAAATGCCTCAGTCTATAGACACGTTTTCAAGATGTGCAGTGGCATGGGTTTCACTCTTATCTCCTAGGGGGAAGGGTGATTTTGGGGAGAACTAAGTTAAGCTGATGAGGCCTCTAGTTTCCCAGATCCCTGTTATTTTTGTGGTCTTGCTTGTTTTTGCTTATCATTATATTCATATATATCATTATATCCATATATATCAGCATCAATGTCTGCAATGAAAAATACTTGAAAATCATGAATGAATAAGTGAATGCAAGTAAGGTACAGCATAAAGGGCACAGAAATAAGAGTTGGACAGACTTAAGACCATGTCCTTTATCAATAGTTACCTGAGTCACCTTGGATAACTCACCTTTCTTCTCTGTGCCTCAGTTTTTCTCATGACTGAAGAAAAAAACAATAATTATTGATCCATTCATACCACAAATAATAATTGAATATCTGTATATCCCAATGCTGTATAAGGAGGTGGGGATTTGGTGGTTAAAATCCAGAATAATTTATTCTCTCCCAATCTTATGTTATCACCGGGGAAACTGGCAAGATTCAAATAAATAGATATAATAGTTACAAATTGTGATAAATATGCTAGCTATGAAGTATACACACAAGGGACCAAAAGAGAGTCTGACAGGAGGATATCTATATTAGGCAGAGTGGTAATGAATAGCATCTTTGGCAAACTAAGCTTTAAGCTGTGACTCAAAAACTGAGAAGGATTTTATGGCAGAAAGAATTATAGGCAGAAGAAATAATTTCAACAAATTCCTTGAGTGTGGGAAAAACATTCAAGGAGCTAAAAGGAGACTAAGGTGTAGTGAGTAAGAATGTGTGTTCAAAATGAGTTTCAAGAGATAGAGGTACAATTATGCAGAAACTGTGGGCTGCCGGCTAAGGATATCTCAGAAGCCAACTAAGAAAATGTACATGAAAACACTTCAGGGAGGTAACTGGCACATGGAGAGTGCTCAAGAAATGGAAGTTATTAGGGTCACACTGATCTCTTCACCAATGATCTCAAGAAGACAACAAATAGATAACAAGGCAGAACTGACACAGTCCTCTGTAGAGGTGGCATGGCCCCTCTCCAGAGAAAATCTTGACTTGTTGAGATCTCTAGAGAACAAAATCTTGCCAAAGTACCTAATGACCATTCCAGTTAAAGATAACCGTTTAAAAAAATTAATATCCTGGGAGAAAGATTACAGTGCTTATGTTAATATTTCAAAAGTTTTTCCTTAAACAGATGACATGTGCTTTTTTTCCCCCCAACCTCAACGGTATTCCTACAGAGAATGGATAACCATTTTAACTATTTTTTGCAGCCCATACTTTCTTGGGAATCCAATTGCCTAACTTTTTATTTTTGGTCTGGCTGTTGTGGTGTGCAAAACTCCGTACATTACTATTTTGCCACACTGTAACACCTTACAGATATGGAAGATGTGAAATTTGTCATCAATTATGACTACCCTAACTCCTCAGAGGATTATATTCATTGAATTGGAAGAACTGCTCGCAGTACCAAAACAGGCACAGCATACACATTCTTTACACCTAATAACATAAAGCAAGTGAGCGATCTTATCTCTGTGCTTCGTGAAGCTAATCAAGCAATTAATCCCACATTGCTTCAGTTGTTTGAAGACAGAGGTTCAGGTGAGGCCAACCTTCCTAAGAAATGTTGGTAGTTTTGAGTCACTTCATTGTCTACAAGTCCATTTAAATGGGAATGGAGGGTGAGTAAACTCCAGTGTGAAGCATAAGTTGAAAACTTGTAAAGACGTCCGTTCACACCTGCAATGAGTAGAGTTATCTAATTGTGTCAGCAGTGAATTCTGCCATAGATATAATTGATGAATTTGCAATTATTTTTTTGACAGGTCATTCCAGGGTTAGAGGAGGCATGAAAGATGACCGACGGGACAGATACTCTGTGGGCAAAAGGGGTGGATTTAATACCTTTAGAGACAGGGACAATTATGAAAGAGGTTACTCTAGCTTGCTTAAGCAAGATTTGGGGACAAAAACTCAGAATGGTGTTTACAGTGCTGCTGCAAATTACACCAATGGGAACTTTGGAAGTAACTTTGTGTCTGTTGGTATACAGACCAGTTTTAGGACTGGTAATCAAACAGGGACTTCCCATAACAGTTATGATAGCACTCAGCAATATGGAAGTAACGTTCCCAATATGCACAATGGTATGAACCAACAGGCATATGCATATCCTGCTACTGCAGCTGCGCCCATGATTGGTTATCCAATGCCAACGGGATATTCTCAGTAAGACTAGAAGTATATGTAAATGTCTGTGTTTCGTATTGCTCTTTATGTTGTGTGTTATCGGACAAGATAGTTATTTAAGAAACATGGGAAATGCAGAAATGACTGCACTGCAGCAGTAATTATAGTGCACTTTTTTGCTATTTAAGTTGGATATTTCTCTACATTCATGAAACAATTTTTAGGGGTTTTTTTTGTACTAGAAAATGCAGGCAGTGTTT
>NW_007128057.1:0-873 GCF_000164805.1 Carlito syrichta
CTGACTCCGGGGATCCACTGCAGTGATTTTGAGTCAATGGAAGCAGAGAACAGTATGTTTTAAAACTTTCTCATATATCTAACAATAACCAACTTGAAAATTAGTTTTGGGTTGCTAACCCAAAACTATAGACAAGAAATTACTCCAAGGAGGCCTTATAGCCATCTTTTATATATTTATATAAAAGTTTACCTGCCAAAATGAAATTCAGCCTTTTCTGAATTGTGAAAAAGGGTGTTCTTGCCAAATTATAAATCAGAGAAAAATAAAACTACTGCTAACAGAACAGTAGGTTTTACATCATTAAAGGCATTTAAAGAAAAGCTGAATAATCACTTGTTAGGAAAAGATGTAAAAGTAAATTATGCATCAAGGAAGATGTCGAATCAGCAACATTTAAGGTATGTTCTAGTTCTGGAATAAATATTCTATATAAATAAATTATTTTTAGTGTAAAGTAATAATTAGATATTTTTATCCTAAATGAAAATAAAATAAAAGTGAATGAATTCATTTACATCTAATACAAGGGCTCTCAATCTTGGGTGGATAGCAGAGCCACCTGTGGGATTTTTAGAAAATGCAAATCTTTAGCTTCATGGAAAACAGAGAATTATTGGATTACTCTATGCCAGGCCCTCCTCAGCTCAATTCTCAGACAAAGTTATTACTGTCTTATGTTTGCAGATGAGAGCACTAACCATGAAAGAATACACAACTTGCTCAAGGACACATGACTTGTGAGTGGTAAGACTGCAACATTGATCTCTCCAGTTCAAGAACAACACGTTCCTTTATAATACACCACAGTGATTCACCAAACAGAGAACGGATGAGCAGCTATTTCCGATGACTGCCGTCTTTCAGGCTTTT
>NW_007128058.1:0-8733 GCF_000164805.1 Carlito syrichta
TTTCTCAATTCAAAATTGGAATGACTTTCAACAGCAGGTCTGTAGATTTTTGAAAATCCTAATTAGACTGAATTAAGTGACTAAAAAGTTACTAATTACTTTTTAATTTCAAGTGAGATGTTTACAAAGCACAGTATAATGAGTAATACAGCTCTTCAAATGATTACTAATGTTGCCATTTTGTCTGACTTAATCTCAATTAGTATAAATCACATTGTCATCATTGTTAATTGCCATTTCTTTCCAGCAAAATGGTAATTTCTCTTTACAATCTTACAATTGCTGTTTGTTTTTTCAAAATATTCCATTTGAAAAGCCTAATAAAGAGAACACTTATAGGTCCTGTGTTTTCTGCCGTCTGAGGCAAACGCATTAGTTGTTACTGTGTTTGGAAGGGAGTGGTAATTTCTACTTACATTTAGTCAAATAAAATTTCAACTTTTAATTAAATTGTCATGCCAAGTATAAACTCATGGGCAACTACAGTTCCACAGAAGAATTTATTTCCATTCCAATGCCCAGTAGAGCTTTCATTTATAAGATCTAAGAGGTGTAGTTTATGTTTCATCTCTCTCAAGAAATCCATCAATAGAAAAGGGAAGAAACAGTTTTTGAATACCAAGAGAGTATTGGATTTTTCTGCATTTAAAAAAATATTCAGCTTTTTTTTCACTGTTTTCTCTTCATATGAATATAAAACCTCTCCCTTAAGAAAAGTATCGCTGAGCTCGGTGGCTCAGCCTGTAATCCCGTGCCTTTGGGAGGCTGAAGTGAATGGATTGCCTGAGCCCGCGGGTTTGAGACCTGCCTAGGCAGCGAGACCTCATCTCTACAATAAATAAAAAAATCAGCCGGGCGTGGTACTCATTTCTCTGTTTCTCTGTGTCAATTGATACCCTTGGATAATTTTCTCAATTAAAAGAAACACTCAGTTATAAGTGTAAGGAACTTTGAAGATTGTGAAGAGCCAATAGCTCTCCAATAAGATTCTAAAATCATACTATCATTCCATGAACTCTTCTAGACTTCATCTCATTTTTCTTTGAAAAAAAGTTGAGAAATTTAATATTAGCAATTTTAAGTTTTTCTCAGAGATATTTTTCTCAAATGTTTGATACCTATTTTGTTTACTTATTGTCATATAACAAATTACTCCAAAACTTAGGAACTTATAAAATGAAATATTGCTTACATTAATGATTCTGTGTGTAAGAATTTTGGAAAGAGGCTAGCTGAGTGGTTTGTCTCTGAGCCACCAGGTACCAATGGAGGATTCATTTCCACGATCTTTATGCACATGTCTGGCAATTTAGTGCTTGCTATTCAGCATGTTTTTCCTAATTCCCATTGTGACTCATCCTCTAGAGCCTGTTGGCGTGGTTTGGGCTTCTTGAAGCATACTGACATCCGTGTAGATTACCTGTCCTCAAAGAAGTCCCAAGATTAGATGATAGAAACTGAAAAGTTTCTTTTTTTAACATATTTTTTATTTTAAAATTATGGGATAGAGTTAAGGGTTAGGTATACAAACATGCATTGTGCAGGTACCCTTGTTGATGAGGTGTGCCCCCCCATCCCCAGACAGATATTATCACCTTTACCTCAGATGCTCTAGAATGATTCTTTCTCCATATTCTATTGGGCAAACAAATTGTTAAAGACAGTTGAGATTCAGGAGAAAGGAATGATACTCTCCCTTAAGGGAAGTAGGTTAAGAATTTGTATCCATCTTCAATCTATCACCATGTCTATTGCTTATATGTAAGCTAACAATAAAATGCAATGATGTAAATTAAAAATAGGTATGTGCAAAACATCTTTCAAACACCTTTGCTTAGTAGAGTTGCCTGCTATTTTAGACTACAAAAGATAGAATTCATGTTTGACATTTTACATGATTTACATAATAAAATTAAAATTGGGGGCAGCTGAGTTATGTTTAGTAGTTGTAGAGTTCTGTTGATTTCGGCCTCTTCAATATCCATGTCTTCTGTTCACAACAAAGTGATTTTTCTGTAAGAATTCAGCCACTCCTTTTCAAGTATAGTATCTGGGACTGTCAACCAAAGATTCCTTTGCTTTATTTGGCCAACAAGTGGACAGTTTGCTTGATCTAGGCCAATAAAATTCTTTCTTCTTAGTATCTAGGTTGTGAGAAGAGTGCAATAAAGATAGAAATTGTTTGGTATTCATGCTTCCTGATGTTGGTATCCTGCAACTTCTGACACTTAAACTTTAGGTGCATTTATTCTGAGTTTTCTCAAACATGGTGATTTGGAGCATTTCCTTTGATTCTATGAGCTACCTTTTAGTCTTCAAATATTTTTGTTGTTACTTAAAAAACTTTTCTTCCCCCTTCAAAACAAAGACAAGAAACCCTAACAGATATATAAATTGGTAAAATGAGTAGGGTTACCAATAAACTCTAGAATGTAAGCTCAGTGAGTACAAGGATGCATCAATCAGAAATTATTAAGCATTCATGACATCGCTTCAAAATATATCAAACAAAAACTGGTAGAATTTTTAAAAAGGAAATAAATTCACAGTCACAGTTGTAGTTACACACCTGTCAATTATCAAAGAGAAAGTAATGGCAGCAAGTAGATCATTTAAATTAATATGAAATTACTTAATATCTACTCATATTTCTTTAGTTTTTCAAGTTTTTAAAGCTTATTTATATAAATTTTTCTTAAAGTAATCTAGGTGGGAAAAGTAAAATTTAATAGTAAAAGAGAGGAAACTGCTTAAATCTCAAATCACTAGATTTCAAATTATGTTAATTTTACTGTGGTCTAAATGAGGCCAAAATTTTTGTGTTGAAAACTAAATCTCCAATGCGGCAGTGTGGGGAGGTGGGACCAAATGAAAGGTGTTCAGGTCATGAAGGTTCTATCCTCATGAATGGATTAATACTGCTATCAAAAGGGCTTGAGGGAGTGAGTTCACTTTCTCTCACCCTCTGTCTTCTGCCGTATGTGGACGTAGCAAGAAGGCCCTCCCATGCCAGCACTTTGATCTTTGCTTCCATGCCTACAGAATAAATCTGTGTGCTTTATAAACTACCCAGTCTGTGATAGTCTATAATAGTAGTGCAAATCAAACCAAGACACGTTTCACTCCACTCCTAGTTATGTGGTTTCTTTCCTTGGTGATACCAGCAAGCTTAACCATCCTGTTCCTGATCTGAGATGTCAAGGCAGTAGACACATGATCCTAAATAACAATTAGGTGGGTAAACTCACAGATATGTCCATTTAAATAACGGATATGAGGTGTCTGGTATAGCACCTAGTTCATGGTGTTAGCTGAATGGGAATTATTACTAACACTAAATAGCATGGCACATGCTCAGTTATTTCTAAGTTGAAATCAATTCTAAATTGATTTTTTAAAATCTCAGTTTCCAAGACAGCTATTTGTAGTATTTAAATCACTTTCTGGTCTCAAAATGCCTTTCTATATGGAAGTATGACTTGGCATTCCCATTCATTAAGTGGCGATAGAGATGGAGCTAGGGTCACAAGAGAGAGGTAACTTTCATCAGCAGGGTAACCATTACATCTCTGAACTTCTCTTCTACATGCTAGAAGGCTGCCTTTCTTTCCCAATTCTGCTGAAATGAGATGAAGGGGAAAAAACTCCTCAAGACAGCACCACAGCATCTGAATTTTGTTTAAGTGCCTGGGTTTTTTTTTGCAGACTTTACTAGTTGGCACTTTGCAAAGTCTTGACTTTGACTCTGATTCTAGAATTCGGTTGTCCTCAAGACTTGCAGTCCTATAAAACCAGTGATATTTACCCCTTAATGCAGTCCCTCTTTCTGAGGTGTGCCTTCTCTGATGACTGATTGCAGCTTTTATTGTGTGAACTTGTAAAATGCAAAATGATTAAAAGTACATCTATTTTTTAATCTCATCTCTGTCATTCCTTTAGTCAACAACCACAGAGTCCTGGCAGTTTCACAGACCTACACGAAAGGTCAAGTTTAGCCATCAGCACTGAAGAATATCTTAAAGGGCAAGGTTGCTGCATTATAATGGGTTTGAGGAGCACCATGGGTCTGACTACAAGTTGAGGGACTTGTGCTCTTTGACAGAGTTCCTCATTTTCCTTCTCTTCCCTAGCATGAGCCTCACTAAACAGAACTATTTCTGTATCATTATAGAGCATAGAAGGAAATTTCCTCTCAAGTGCCACAGCTTGGAGTCTTTCTTCTGAAGTCTTCCCCCCCCCCATTTTCTTGGGCTCTATTGCTTGTTTCTTGACATTCCAGGACACTTCTCAATTTGGACTTCCACTTTGATTCGCTCTCACCACTTGCCTTCTGCCAAGGTCCCTACCCTTTCTTTCTGACACCCAGCTCGGCTAATTTCTTCTCTGTTCTGCATCAAGCTTCCCAATTGCCCATTTCATTTAGAAATTTTAATGTGACAGGAAGAAGAGCTCAACAAAACTGTTGTGGGTGGAGAGTGATGAAGTGACATTGTGAAATGTGTGCTCTGCAGAGCTTATACCAGAACTTCAGGCAGCAGTTAATAGTTTTACTGAAAAAGTCACCTTTTTCCTGATGGCTTCAAGGAAGCAAAGAATGAATGTGGTGCCCCAGAATGTGGTTGTTTAGATTTGAGAGGTTTCAGCTCTCTCCTGGGGAGAAGGCAAACGTGTGAGGAACACACACTTGGCCTACCTGTCCTCAGGAACAAGCTGTATATAGATCATTGCTTTCCAGGGTTGCCAGAAACAAACTTGGATTATGCCATGCCCATGGCAGGGTGGAAATTGGGTTGGGACAAGAGTTCAAGATCATTAGAGATTAAGAATAAGATCGTTAGAGAGAAAATAAGGTCACGCCTCAAATCAGAACAGTAATTATGAAGCCACAATCATAGTACAAAATCAGAAGTTAAAAGCTAGACAATCAAGGGCAGAGGCAAGTAATGTGGGAAAGGAGGAAGTCATATGTTCTGGGTTCAAATCCCAGCAAAGCTACTGACAAGTAGAGGGCTTAAGGTAATTTTTTTCCAAGTAAGGTAAGCCTCTATTACTTAATTCTTTAACTTAGTTAGAGTTGCCTTTGTCTAATGTTGTGAAGATGATTAAATAAAAAAGCATACTTATTTAGAACAATATTGTCTAAAATATCAAATATGGAAGTCAATGAAGATCAACCAAATGAGAACAGCCACAAGCTCATTTTTCATAGCTCGTTATATGAAAGGAGCCAGCCTTTTGGCTTTCTGCTTGGCAGAAAGTCAAAGGCAGGCAAAGGAGTGGGAAAGTGTTACAGTGGGGCAAAAAAGGACTGCATGCATGCTTTCAATGGAGACTGTTGGCATGAGGGAGTTGTAGGCTGGCTAACTGGCAGCAGGGTATCCTATTTGACTGGCTAGAAGTGTCCATATTTTTCTCGGTTTGCTCTAAATTGAAAGTGGGTACAAAAGATAGGGATCCTGCCAGTTATTTATCAAGTCCTGCTCATGCTAGGACAATTGTTACCGGGCTCTTTTTTGGTTTCCTGAATTTTTTTGCTAGAGATAATTGCCTGACTTCCTACAAGTCTGACTTATAGCAGACCAGATTTCTGGGCTGGTTATCATAAACTATAGGTTAATTCCCTGGGCTAATCACTGCACATTGTAGGTCAGAGTTCTATTTTTATACATAATCTGACCATTGTTTATATGTATATTCAAAAAATTTCTATAGTTTTCATTTCTTTTAAGTAAATGATTGCCCAAACCCCTACCAAATCTCACAAAGAATTTTAATGTTTCAGGGGAAAGAGAGATGCAGGCTGGAACAATGAGCAATTACTTAATTTTTATTTGTAAACTAAATTTTTCATAAGTCCATAGAGAAACAATAGTCTCCAGAGTGTCAACTGGAAACTATTTCCCTCTTTTGCAAAGAAAGAAAGGGTATCTCTAAATTCCAAAAGATTTCTTTAACAATAGAGAGTGATCCCAAACTACTTAGATCTAGGAAATCTTCATATTAAAGTGAGAAAATTCTCTTTACAGATTTCTCCAAGGATAGCCTAAAATTAAAAACCCAAACAAAACAAAATGGAAAGATAGCTCTGTATCACGATGATGCAATGAGTTCTTTCAGCTTCCATGAGCATCCTGAGGTCATGAACATGTTTGCTAAACTGAAACTATGTGCCATTTAATGGCACCCAGAGGAATCTCAGTTTTCAATTTTGGCCCCCAAAACACCTGAGATTCTACTATTAATGAATTGCCCTGTAATGGGATGCATTACTTCTTCATCCCCTCTTTAAAAAAAGCCAAGTCTTCAAGGTATCCAGTCCTAACATTGAGTTACATTTAGGAGACATTTACACAGTGGGTAGAAATCAACCATGATAACATATACACAATGGAATATTATGCAGCCATAAAAAAAGACAAACTTATGGACTTCACAGCAACTTGGATGGATTTGGAGTTGATCATATTCAGTGATCCATCACAGAAACAAAGAAGAGAGTACCCTATGGTTCTCACTCATAAGTGGATCTTGAGCAATTATAATACTATAAGAAAGGGATTGGCAGTAGGGGGAAACTGTCAGAGGAGGGGGATAGGATTGGCAGTTGAGGGAAACTGCTGGGGGAGGGAAGGGCACACATCATCAACAAGGGTGCCTGCATAATCAATATTTGTATGCCTAACCCTGAATTGTACCCCACATCTTTATAATTTTTTAAAAATTATATAAAAAAACAAAATCAACCATGGTGATAAGAGGACTCAAAGCTGTGTCACAGATAATGGAATAAGTGTTTTCTAACCTCAGTATCTATCAGTGACATCTGAACTCATTTTTTTTATGTGTCTTATTTATTTTTATTTCAATAACTTTGGGGGATATAAATCATTTTTGGTCTGGGCTTTAAGAGTACCCCCCACTGCCACCAGTGCACACTGCACTTAACAAGTAATTTTTGTTGTTCCCTTCTCCCCTTTTCCCCTCCCCCATCTGATCCTCCAGTGTCCATTTGTACCATTCTCTATGTCTTTGCAGATCCTTAGTTTAGCTCCCGCTTATAAATAAAAACATGGTGTCTGGTTTTCTGGTCCTGAGTTACTTCACTTAAGATGATGTTCTCTAATTCCAGCCAAGCTGCAGCCAAAGATATTATTCTTTTTGGTAGCCTAATAGTATTCCGTAGTGTATATACACCACATTTTCATTGTCCACTGATCATTTGGTGAGCATTTAGGTTGATTTCACATGAACCCGACAATTTTTTGTGTGGGGGCTGTGAAATGTTTTAATATTTAGCAGCGTGATTGGCTTCTACCCACTGGATGCCAGTGACATCCCCCTTCCTAGTTGTAAGAACCAGAAATATCCTCAGACGTTGCTAAATGCTCTCCTGGGCTGCAAAATTGCTCCTGTTGTGAAACCCTGGAAAGCAAAGACTCCTGTAGTCACAGCTCCATCTGAAGACTTGTTTAAAAATACTGACTCCGGGGATCCACTGCAGTGATTTTGAGTCAATGGAAGCAGAGAACAGTATGTTTTAAAACTTTCTCATATATCTAACAATAACCAACTTGAAAATTAGTTTTGGGTTGCTAACCCAAAACTATAGACAAGAAATTACTCCAAGGAGGCCTTATAGCCATCTTTTATATATTTATATAAAAGTTTACCTGCCAAAATGAAATTCAGCCTTTTCTGAATTGTGAAAAAGGGTGTTCTTGCCAAATTATAAATCAGAGAAAAATAAAACTACTGCTAACAGAACAGTAGGTTTTACATCATTAAAGGCATTTAAAGAAAAGCTGAATAATCACTTGTTAGGAAAAGATGTAAAAGTAAATTATGCATCAAGGAAGATGTCGAATCAGCAACATTTAAGGTATGTTCTAGTTCTGGAATAAATATTCTATATAAATAAATTATTTTTAGTGTAAAGTAATAATTAGATATTTTTATCCTAAATGAAAATAAAATAAAAGTGAATGAATTCATTTACATCTAATACAAGGGCTCTCAATCTTGGGTGGATAGCAGAGCCACCTGTGGGATTTTTAGAAAATGCAAATCTTTAGCTTCATGGAAAACAGAGAATTATTGGATTACTCTATGCCAGGCCCTCCTCAGCTCAATTCTCAGACAAAGTTATTACTGTCTTATGTTTGCAGATGAGAGCACTAACCATGAAAGAATACACAACTTGCTCAAGGACACATGACTTGTGAGTGGTAAGACTGCAACATTGATCTCTCCAGTTCAAAGAACAACACGTTCCTTTATAATACACCACAGTGATTCACCAAACAGAAGAAAGGATGAGCAGCTATTTCCGAATGACTGCCGTCTTTCAGGCTTTTTCATCTGCCACCGAGGACAATGTGAACATGACTGTCATCTTTCTGACAGTTCAATCTCACTTTAATCAAAAGGCAAAACTTGTGCCTTAATTTCCCAAAGAAGAGAAGTCCAGATAAAAGAAGGAAGTGTGCCATCATGCAGTCGTGCAGTGCAGGTGATGAGGAATCTGCTTCCTGGTATGATTCATACAAATTCCTTCCACTGCGGAAAGCCATGATTCACATTTCGCAGAAGTAGGTCAGACTGCCTGTCCTAAGACACAGTCCCAAAACATGAGTTTTAATCAGATTGAGGAATTAGTTAACATTTATACATATGCTAAAATATGCTGATTTGTCTCACAGTGCTGAAACATATCTCATGATGGAGAAGGATCCA
>NW_007128059.1:0-5647 GCF_000164805.1 Carlito syrichta
GACTGCAACATTGATCTCTCCAGTTCAAAGAACAACACGTTCCTTATAATACACCACAGTGATTCACCAAACAGAAGAAAGGATGAGCAGCTATTTCCGAATGACTGCCGTCTTTCAGGCTTTTTCATCTGCCACCGAGGACAATGTGAACATGACTGTCATCTTTCTGACAGTTCAATCTCACTTTAATCAAAAGGCAAAACTTGTGCCTTAATTTCCCAAAGAAGAGAAGTCCAGATAAAAGAAGGAAGTGTGCCATCATGCAGTCGTGCAGTGCAGGTGATGAGGAATCTGCTTCCTGGTATGATTCATACAAATTCCTTCCACTGCGGAAAGCCATGATTCACATTTTGCAGAAGTAGGTCAGACTGCCTGTCCTAAGACACAGTCCCAAAACATGAGTTTTAATCAGATTGAGGAATTAGTTAACATTTATACATATGCTAAAATATGCTGATTTGTCTCACAGTGCTGAAACATATCTCATGATGGAGAAGGATCCACTTTATTTTTGGTATGATTTATGATGAGGGGCAGGCACAGAGATGGGAAGGGGAGAAGAAAAGGTGAGTCAATGAATTAACATAAACTTGGGGGGAATAAAAAACAGAAGTCAAGAATAACAAGAATCAGTACATGCATTAAGCACATATTAAGGGCCATAAAATCTGCTAAACACTTTAGATATATTCAGTAGAATTGATAGTTTCCAAAAGGCTATGATGCTATATTCCCATTTTATACCTAAAGAAGCAGAATCTAAAGACCTTAAGTAGTTGCCCAGGGTCTCGTAGACCGTGTGTATGGAGGTAAAGCAAATCTTCCTGATGTCAGCATACGTGTTTCCAAATGCATACCATCTTCCCACCTTCCAAGTTGTTCTCACACAAATCTTTCTTCTTCATATACCAGGAAATAATGAACCATGTGGAGATGTGAGGCAGGAGACCCATGGTGTTTTTCCATGTCCCTTCCACCCACTTGTTTACTATTTGTTATTGGAGTTCATTGTTAAAAACTAATTTGGACACCCCAGTGACTTATAGAAACTTCTAATGAACATCATAAAAATGAGGAAACCGTTTGCATTCCAGGATGCTCTCGGTTCTCACATTCCAGATGATTTGGAAGGATGAGTTCAGCTCATTAGAAATCAGATGCAAAGGTCTTTAGCCTGAATACAGTGCACCAGTTGGGCAAAAGCTCTAAGATCCTGAGTTTGTTTCAGCAAAAAGTAAGGCAGCTGAAAAGTAGGAAGTTTAACTGGACCCAAAGGTATTTCAATGTTCTGCTTGAGCATACTGGCACACTGTGTTTACTGGGAACTTCAGAGAGCTCCTGCAATTCTAAGTGCTGCCACCTGCAGGCAGAGTAGCCAACCACCCACAGATGACATTTCAGGACTATTGGGAAGCCAGACATCTAGTGACATGCGCTTCTCGTTGCTGAAGAGAATCCCTCATAAGTCATTGCCTTACCTCGAGGCTTGTTCTCTCTCAAAATTCTGATGTTCCCTTTTGAAGCTGCTAGCAGGAATTAGTCAAGCCCCAGAAAGTTTATTTAAAGTCATTTACTTTTATTTTTTAACTTTTAATATATTTTTATTTTAAAGATGTGGGGTACAATTCAGGGTTGGGTATACAAAGTTCATTATGCAGGTACCCTTGCTGATGTGGTGTGCCCCCCCTTCCCCAGGCAGATTTCTGCTACCGTCAATCCTGCTTCATCCTTCCATCCTCACACAGACACCACCAAAAAAAGGGACTGTGGCCCCCTGGTTCACCCTTCACTGCCTAGAACCTAGTGCCTTTTGGGGACCACCTGGTGTCCTGCTGTTCATCTTCCTGGTTCTGTAGCTCCCCTTTCTATCCTATGAGCCAAGCACCATCTTCAAGGCTGTCTTCTGACCTCAACCCAAGCCTCCCTTCCATGTGACTAAGACTGCCCCAATTTAAAATTGTTCTTAATTTTTTTCAACTCTAGATATCTGCAATTGCCCACCACTTGCCCCCAGATGATAAGTAAAAAACAGCAAAACATAACATGAACCAGGATGTGGAAATTCCATAAAAAGTGGAAAATGGTTTAAAGCTTCGAGGCTGAGACATCAGCAAAGCAAACTGAGATTGTCATCCACAAACAGATGAGAATTAGAAAGCAAAGTGTGGTTTGCCCAATAAAATATGCTGGGTAAGAATAGTGAAAATACCTGGATAATTAGTGCATTTGGTGATATGGTAGATTAAACTTCACACTCACAAAAGCAATAATAGCAGAAATAAAATATGCTTTTTTAAACCATTACACTACTTCTTTTACTTCTGTAATATTTTTCAATGTCTTGTTTAATTCTCTCAAAAACAGTGCCAAGTAGGAATTATTAAACCCATTTTATAGATTATGGTGTTGAGGCCCAGACAAGCTAAATGATTAAATCACAAGACTGGTAAAAGCAACACAACAGGAGACTAGGTCTGCCTGCTTCTAAATATCTAAATAAAATGCTTGTTCAAAGTATCCCATTTCTCTGCTTTGATTTTTCCCTTTGGGCCCAGTTTGAATGAATTTGATACTATCTACTCCCTCCCCTTCTAGCCAGCAGGGCAACAGAAGCAGGAATGTGTAGGAATAAGACAGGAAGCCCAGCTGCCTGAGTGTGAATCTCAGTCCCCTCACTTTTTCTGACTGTGAATTTGGTGAGTGGGCTTTATTTTGCAATCTGGTTCCATATTCCTTCATGTAATAATGGCACCAACTTCACAGGATTGTTGTATTAAACAAGTTAATGCACGTAGAGATCATGACTTGGATAAAAATAAAAATTGAGCACTGATATTAAAGTGCTCTGAATCATTAACATAAAGAAATAAGATACATTCTCTAAGTTTCTATAATAGACTTTCATTACGTTCATAATTTAAAGAAAGAACTCTCTTGGTTTTTTAAATTTTTCAAAACCCATGTGAAGCATGCACATTTTATAGCTAACCCCAGTGTTTGCCCCTTTGACTTTCAAGAGCCTCTTTTTAAATAAAATACCCTCTCAACATCCACTGGACTCTGCAAAATAAACCTTCTACCATTTTGATAATAGTTTCTCAAGATTAGTGAAATTATTTCTATCCTACTAAAAAATACAATTTTGATGAATTCTACATTGGCTATAGTAAAACATATTTCTTTGTTTAATTATAAAATATAGTTTATTTAAAAGCAAATTAGAAGGGGAGAGACAGAGAAGATTCACCTCCCCAAGGTAGGGGAGGGGGACCAAAGCCAGGAAGCATGACGACAGCCATAACTCAAAGAAGATATGGCCACACCAGAGTCTAGCAAGGCAGTGACCCAGTAAAACACATTTCTAGCATGTATGTTCTTGAATCTCGCCCATGTTTTAAAAATCCATTTTGCTGTGTCCATTTTTAAACATTTATTTTGTTACCATAAAATACATTTTCTAAACTTTCTATAATATGCACTTATTACTTTCATAATTTAAAGAAAGAACTCTCTTTTTTTAATTTTTCAATACCCATGTGAATATTAAATTTATCATCTTAACCATTTGTAGCTCCATAGTTCAGTGGCATTAAATCAGTCATATCATTGGGTAGCAACCTCCATTCCTCCGTCTCCAGAACTTTTTTTATCTTGCAAAATGGAAATTCTATACTCATAAAACGATAACCCCCATTCCCCTCTTCCACCAGTTTCTGGCCATTGCTATTCTATTTTCTGTCTCTATGAATTTGGCTACTATAGATACTATATTTGTCTTTTTGTGATTGCCCATTTCACCTATCATGTCTGTAAAGTTCATCCATGTTGTAGCATATGTCAGAATTTCCTTCATTTCTAAGGCTGAGTAATATTTCATTGCATTTTATTGTGGTAAAGTATTGTATATATCACATTTTACTAACACATCCATCTGTTAATGGGTACTTGGGTTGCTTTTATCTTTTATCTATTATGAATAATGCCACTGTGTACATGGGTGTACATATATAGCTTTCAATTCTCTTGAGAGTATACCCAGAAATGGAATTACTAGGTCATACAGTAATTTAATTTTTAATTTTTTTGAAAAATCACCATACTGTTTTTTCTTAGCAGCAATATCATTTTACATTTCCATCAAAAGTGCACGAGGGCTCCAATTTCTTCAAATCTTTGTCATCACATTACTTTCTGTTTATTTTGCTTTGATAGGAGACATCTTAATGCATATGAAGTAGAATTTCTCATTTTTTAATGCAGCTGTTTTTATGTTTAGTTTTAGGAGTTTTTTATATATTCTGTATATCAATCTCTTATCAGGTAGAGGATTTGAAAATATTCTCTCCCATTCTGTGGGTTGCCTTTTCATTCTGTTGTTAACATCTTTTGATGCACAAAAGCATGTAATTTTTATAAAGCCCAATTTGTCTGTGTTTTATTTGTTGCCCTTTACCTTTTGGCATCAAACTGTGCCAATTTTTTCCAAGTGTCATGTTTCATTGCTGAATATAATTTTATTTCCTCAAAAAGGTGGACCGGCTAATTCTTATTCTAAGGAATAGTTCTTTTTTGGTTCATTGTTTTGTTTTGTTTTTATTCCACTTATGCAATGAGCTTTACCACATTACAGTAGCATGGATTTATTTCCTATACACAAAGAGGGTAGGTAACATTTTGGTTAGAATGCTGGTTCCAGCAGAGACTCATCATCTGAACTTGAACACCAATTGCAACACCTAAGAGCTCTGTGACTTAAAGAAACTGGTGCACCCTTTGAACTTCTATGTTTTCATCTCTAAGTAAATTCGTAGTGGTACTAATTTACACACTTGTTGTGAGGATTAAATTACTTCAGTTAAGTACTAAGCAGAGTACCTGCCTCGTTGTGTTTAGAAGCCTTAAGAATCTGCACAAATCTCTTTCCCTACTCAGTGTTTGCAAGGAAGCTTAGTTCGGAATGAATCAGAAGGTAGAAGTTCTAGCATAGCTAAATCAATGACTTATACTGATCTCTCATTGTGTCCTGACACTCCTAGTTATTAAAGTTACACATGGAAGGCAGCAAGACTCAAGACCCTGCAGCTAGTCTGGGAATCACTTCTTCAATAATTCTTGTAACTCATGAAAACTTAGGAAGGTGGAATAATTATGGTAGGTGCCACACAGATGTGGTAGCCATGGACAGTGAACAAGGGTAAAAATAAGAATGCATGATTTCATAGCTCAGTAATGATGTCATATGAGCATGAGACATTTATAAAATACAGTAGGTTACTGCATGCTACTCTCTGTTGTAAATGCACAAAGATCAGAGCACAGAGCAACGTCAGACCCCGCTCACACAGAGTTTATCTCATGGGCAAGATGGTGGAGAAAGTTGATAAATAAATAAACCTACATGCAAGTGTATACACACAGTCTCTGTAAAAAGACCCAAAGCAGGGATTAGGGGAAGTGAGAGGCTGGACATTGGAGCAGAGGCTGAGGCATTTAGGAGCAACCCATACAGAAACATGGAGGCTGAATATGCAGGCCATAGCAGTCAGTGCAAAAACTCTGGGAAGACAGTGTATTCATTGTGTTGAAACAACAGCAAAGTGACCAGAAGCTACAATGGAGGGAGAAGAGGGAAAAAAATGGAAGAAAT
>NW_007128060.1:0-9698 GCF_000164805.1 Carlito syrichta
TTTTAACTTAGATACTTTAAAGTATACACATAAAACAACCTTGTTTAACATGTTCCTTTTAATGCATGCTGCCTTTCCATTCAAATTTTAAAACTATACACTTAAATTTTACTATATTTTTTAAAAAATGAACTTACACATAAAATGAGTATTATTTTAAATTGCTCTTTGATGTCTCTCAGGATGCATGGCTATGTTCTTTGCATCAAAAATCAATGTTTGCACACTATTTGCTCTTCCTTTTCTGTTACTGCAGTAATTTCCATTTCCATGTGTCAGTACTGTCGGAATACTTATTTTAACTGAGAATACAAGAACAGGTCAAATTTATGGAGCTGTCAGTCAGGCTCTATGCTAAGCACTTTGCACAATCACATTTCATCCTCACAACTACCCTCTGAGTGAGGCGCTCTTGTTGTCTCCATTTTTCAGTTTGTGGAACAGAGGGTCAGGGAGGTTATGGTCTTTGCCTAAGGCCAACAGGTGACTGACTGAAGTAGCAAGAAACTACTACTTGATTTTTTGACATAAATGGGTCACGCTATCTTTGCATGGACCACACAGAAAAACAGAAGAAGCAGGAAGTACTCACAGAGGAGCTTCAGGCCAAACTGCAGTGAACCCAAGGGGAGCTGAAAGCCCAGAGGGAGGCCAAGAGGCAGCGACAGCTCCAGGTGGGCATGAAGAGAGAGACTCAGGTCATGGACTACCTAGGAGACACTCGATGCACATGACTCTACTGGGCCAACATTCCAGCTGGCTTCCCAGAGCTGGGTGTTAAAGCTAGGATGGTGCTTTCTTGGACATGACAAAAGATTTGGGATAGTCTGGAAAGGAAAATGGAATTGTTACTATTATTTTTGCAGACCTATGTGCACAAAAAGGAGAGAAGAGAGATGTAGTTTCTTGCACTAGTGAGCACCCTCTGAGAGCATTTGAACCCGAGTTGTAACTTTTTCTACTGCACTGTTAGGTTTTGGAGGACAAAGGCTGGTTCTGATTCTGAAAACTCCAGAACCCATACCAGAGGAAGTGTTCAGTCAATGGCCGTAGATGGAGATAAATGTGGTTTGCTCGTTCCTTCATGTATTCGTTAATCACTCAGCCCTCAGCATACATTTATTGAGCACTGACTGTGCCAGGTGTTTTGAGGAATACAGGCAGAGCTTTTCTTCTTGTGATTTGCCTTCTTGTGTTTATGAATTGAAGGTTTGTGGCAATCTGGCCTCAAGCAACTTCCTCAGTGTCATTTTCTAACGTCATGTGCTCACTCCATGACTCTATTTTCCATTTTGGTAATCTCACCATATTTCAAGTGGTTTTCTTGCCTGTGGTGGTGATCTGTTATGTTACTATTGTAATTGAGTCTACATAACTTTTAGATGCTCTGGAATACCAGAAAATTCATGTGGCTTACTTTACTGTGATAATCACTATATTTCAATATTCCCTTTGCTTTTATGTTTTGGATCCAAACTTGCAATATCTCCAAGGTATACCTAAGTCAAAAAGTGGAAGCCAAGTCTGTGGCCTCAGGGACTTTACAATTCAGATAAGACTGGTTTGTGTATCTTCCAGTCAAAACAATGCAGCACGTGGGACAGATGTTCTCTGGGACTCCATAGTGACTTGCATGGACAAGGAGCACTCAAAGGCTCTTAGAAACATTTTCTATAATGTGGAATTAATGTTAACATTGTCCTTGCTATTCTCTGTAGGAATCAGAAATCACATGTCAGAGGGAAATTGAGGCTAGAAAGACATTTGAGGATTGGAAAGAAAAAGAGATAGACGAAATTCATGATGAGCTTAACTAGTTTAAAATATCATTGAGGAAGAAATTCAAATGGGTTGCCAACACAACTCTATGCTAGAACAGGTATCCAACACAAAAGGCTCTTCTAAGTTCTTTTGTTGAAAATCTGCTTATTTCTTCTCAAAATGTATTTCTTAGTTTATACTATTTTTATTTCACCTGCTGTTGGGGGTTACTACACTGTGAGGCCCCATGTCAATATCTGAGACCAGTGCCTGAGGTTGAATCACAGTTCTATCACATACTGACTGTGAGACTGGATGATTTGATTAAACTCTCTGAGCCTCCATTTCCCTTCTGTGAGATAGACTGCAGAAAGAGGTAAATTAGCACATTCACAGTCCTTAACATTATCTCCTGTCTAGTCATAACTCCAAATAACCTTATTTTTGCAGAGTTTTCATCATTGGACAAGAAATAAGGCGTGATATAAATGAAAGCATCGCTCTACCAGGAAACATTCTCTGAGTGCTGAGTACATGCCAAACACTGTGTTGGGTACTCTGGAGGTCATACAAAATAATTAATGTTTAAGCTATAACTGTATTGACAATTTTTTAGCCTCTGTGCAGTGTGCTCTTTGTATCCCCTGCCCTCTAAACTTCATCATAATCTAGCAACCATAACATTCTCAAAGTGGATGCATCTCAAGTTTCGCTGTTTCTCTTTTGTAAAGTTATCACTACTTCTTTACAGATGAAGAAATTGAGGCCACATAACCTGCTCAAGGTCACTCATCTAGGAAAAAGTGAAGCCAGGATTTCAACCTAGCAATTTAAAATCCAAAAGCCCTGTTCCTCTACTGGATACACTATCAAATGCATGCAGAAAAATCCTATTAACATTATTCCTGGGCTCTATCTTTCTATATGATCCTGTATGACTAAAATTTTGTGTTGAGTTTTAAGTGTAGTAGAATTTCAGTGAAATGAAAATGCAACTCTTTCATTCAGTTCTTTCATGGACCTTGTTTTTTCCTATGGAAGGGCTGAGCCTTAAGGAGAACCCTAGTAAAAGGGTTTTCCAATGTGTGTGAATCTTGTCAGGTGTGTAGGTATCTAGTAAGGACCAGTTGGGAGTTCATGGTGATTGAGCAAGGTGTGCTCCACTGACAATATTCAAGATATAAAAGGCAACATCATGATTAGATTTTCATCTGCAAAAAAATGATGCCCTGGCCTTTCAGAAAATGTGAACTGAAGTCCCACCATTCCATGGAATCCAACTTCATATTGCTGATGGAGAAGATATGTGAGGAGCAAATTCAAAGTATACAGGGGACCACGGCCTTGAGAGACAAGTTGGCACTCCAGGTGAGCTGCTCTGTGCCATTCTTCCCAGAGCAAGCCAAGAACTTTCTTCTCTTCCAAGTTTTCCATGAACTTAGGGAAGTTGAAGGCCAGCAATGATCTTTAATTTCAGGACTTCTGTGAAAATATGGAAAGTGTACAATAAGCTTCCCAGGTGTGGTTGGAGATATGTCTACATATCAGATTTGCCTAAGATCTTTTAGAAAATACAAACAGTTGTGTCTCTTTCCTAACACCTTTTCCTCCACTTTGATTCTTGCCCACTTAAAACAACTCTTAGAAAGTCTGATTCTTACAACTTGTGAATGGATTTAAGGATAGTTGGGACTGATAAAGTACTATGAGGGTCAATGTTTAGCAACCAGCTGCCTGAACTAGAATAGCTTTGACTGGAAGCACTGGTCAATTTCTGTAGTGTAAATTTTTCATGCAATCAGTGTGAAGTCACCGAATAGAGTTGGGAAGATTTGTGCACAGTCTGCTCTCACAGGCTGTTAGTTGATAACTCTGGCCACCACTGGATGAATCTTATGCCAGTGTCTTTAGGATGGCCTGTACCACTGATAATTCCATCACAAGGAAGGTAATTGGCACATGCATTCAATCATATTCTGCTTCTATGTCATCTCTACACAATTATTGAGAAAGAACTTGCAATCCTCCAGTCAGCAGGAGTGTTTCTGCTGATTGTTGTCTCCCAAGTTTACTATACAGAATAGCCACTCTGTGCACGGAACTCTGTTTACCTTCCTGGCTTATTTTTCTATTACTGTTATTTCCTTACCACAGTGTGAGCTTGTTTAATGCTTGCAAATCAACCCAGCCTTCCTTGCTCTAGTTGTGACTGCTTGTATTCTGTTGAACCTCTAAAATGTTTATCATGGTTTGGCTATGTAGAAATGAGTCATGTTAATGGGGTCGATGTTATTAAATTATCAGTCTTTTCTTTATGACCACACCAAAATAAGACCTAGAAAGGAAACAGTCCTATGTATGCAGTACTTTTTTTGTTTTGTTTTATTTTGCTTTGCTTCACTTTGCTTTTTGTTTTGTTTTGTTTGAATCAGAGTCTCACTCTGTATCCCAGGCTGGAGAGTAGTGGCATGCTCACGGTCATCCCAGCATTGACCTGCTGGGCCCAGGCAATCCTTCCACCTCAGCCTTCCAAGTAGTGGGAACTACAGGTGTGCGCTACCACACCCGGCCAATTTTTGTGATGTATTGTAGAGACAAGATCTCACCAAGTTCCCCAGGTTGGTCTCAAACCCCTGGGCTCAGACAATTTGTAGTACTTAATGACCCAAGAATATTTTTTTTGACTTAACCTATTTTTTTTTTTTTTTTTTTTTTGAGTTGGAGTCTCACTCTGTCGCCCAGACTGGAGTGCAGTGGCCGCTCCCGGCCACCGCAGCCTCGACCTGCTGGGCTCTGGCTATCCTTCCGCCTCACCTTTCCGAGTAGCCGGAATTACAGGCGCGCGCTACCACGCCCAGCTGATTTTTTGATTTATTGTAGAGATGAGGTCTCGCTGCCCAGGCGGGTCTCGAACCCACGGGCTCAGGCAATCCACTCACCTCAGCCTCCCAAAGGCGCGGGATTACAGGCTGAACCACCGAGCCCGGCTTGACTTAACCTATTAAACACAGATCCAGGTCCTTATTTTTCTACCAGGCAGCTTATCACTTGTTCTAACACCATTAGTCAATAATCTACCTCCTTCTTTCTCCACCAACCAAGATTCCATTTTTTTCATCTTTATTAAGGCTGTCTATTCTGTTCCATTACTTTGTCTGCCTAATCATGAACCAGTACATGTTAATTTCTGTAGCATTATAATATTTCTTAATATTTGGAGGGATGCATTTGACAGCATTTAATCATTCCGAGAACACCGAGAGAAAGGAAAACAAAACAGAACAGCATCAAGATCATGCAGTTAAGAATAGAGAGGTGGCTCGTGTCAGGTGGTCTGAGGGAGCTTGGTTTCCTGTGATCATCACTTGCCAGAGTCCAGCTCCTGCTGGGTTTAGGGTACCCTAAAGGTGGAGACAGCATTGGCGATAGTGAGAAAGAGAGGGAGATGAGGAGAGAGAGAGAGCGAGAGTGAGAGCGAGTGACAGAGAGAGAGAGAGGCTGGACTCCTGACTAGTGCCGTAGCCATTTATTGGGAATTGCAACGAGTCTTTTATTCCCAAATTTTGCACAGTCAGTCTCACATGTCTTTCATGTGAACACAAAGCCAGGTGCGTGAGGGGCATCCCCCACTCACCAGATGTTCTTTCAGGTATGAGGGAGAAAATCCCATAACAGATGTTAACCTTAATCTGTGACTGACCTATCCTATAAACCTTTTTCATCTTGTGCTGATTTATACTAATACCAAGTTAAACAATTCTATAGAAACTTAAATACTTACTTTACAACCTAAAGCGGCCCATCCCAGAATGTTTGGAATGTGGCCCAGTCCAAAGTTCACAGTGGGCTACTGCAAGTAACCTAGCTGCATTCTTTCAACAAAATGGCAGCCTAAACTTATATTTCTAAAACTATATTCTACAATTTACACCTTACTCAACTTCAATAAATCCTAAAATCATGACCCAGAAGCCTGTGACCAATACTAAGGCTCTTAGATGTGACCCGAGTTTGAACTGTAGAAGTGTGAAAGCCAAAACCACAGTTTGTGAAAGAATGGGAGCAATGAGCTTCAAAAGTTAGCTCGTGTTCGTCCCAGTCTCAGAGTTTTTATGTTTGAGCTTACAGAAGCTTTTTCTGGTTATAGTGCTAAGTAGAAAGGGGGAGGAAATGGGGCCAAAGCTCCCAAACGCATCCTAGTGGTCTCAGGATCAACGGCCCTTCCTGATCCCTAATGCTCAGTGGGCCTCCGTGGATGGCTCCCAACAATCAGTTATAATTGAGCATCCTCCCTTCACTCCCTACACCTTTTCTGAAACTGGTTGGCAGGTATTATGTTGCCTATACTCTTCCTGGATGCTGACCCTGATTGGTATTCAAAATGGGTCAGCTGTCCAGCCAGAGCCTGCATTCCATCATCACTTTTTCTCAGGCACAGCTCAAAAAGGTACCCAAATTGGAAGATCATTAGCCTTGTTAGAAAACTACCTGCCAGCCTGGTACAGGGGCTCACGTCTGTAAACCCAGCACTTTGTGAGGCTGAGACATGAGGATTGCTTGAATCTAGGAGTTGGAGACCAGCCTAGGCAACATAGCAAGACTTCATTTCCACCAAAAAAAAAAGTATCCAAGCACGGTGGTACATGCCTGTAGACCGAGCTGCTTGAAAGGCTGGGGCAGAAGGATCATCTGAGCCCAGGAGATCAAGGCTGTGGTGAGCTGTAATCATGCCACTGCATTTCAACCTGCCACCTCCCCAAAGTAGAAACCCTTCCCCTGTTTCAGGAGAAACCCTTAGTCATCATCTGCCTCCATGTACTGGCCTTGCTGACACTGAGCATTCACTGGGCTCCTCTGTAGACATTTGATTGACCATCCATCATCTATCAAACAGATTCAGAATGAGATTCAGAGGCAGACTTACCTTTTAGATTATAGAAAGTCAATTGCTCAACTGGAACATGAGATCTCCTTCCTTCAAACCAACTTCAGAGACAAGAAAGGTTCATGGCTTCCCAGGCCTCCAAGAAGAAGATGGTAGGTTTGTTCCTTCTTTCAGCCAGGACTCTTCCCAGAGAGAATCTCCATGAAATATTCAGGGTTCATCGGTGCTAGTCTTATTTCTCAGGCTTCTGAAGAAGAGAGAAGTCCTTCAGTGTGGGGGCTACAAAGTGATAAATATGCAGCTCCCTTCTTCCAGGCTGAAGATGAGCCATCTTGCTTAGGGGCTTCAGCAGATGGGGTCACTCTAACAGCAGAGAACACATAAAGTGCACAGTCACTCTTTGACCCTCAACTCATTACCTTACTTAAGCATCCCTACTACCAAGACTACCAAAGGTAGGCTTTCCATCCTCTCCACTGCAGGATTGGTATGCGTGTGCATGTGTTGGTTTTGTTTTATATGAGATATTTTCTAATGGAAAATACATTTACATTTGTTCCAAAAGCAGAAGAAGTGCTTTAAGGTCACTGAGTATATCCCCTATCCACATCTACTCATCCCTAACACCTTCCCAGATATAACTTTTATTAATTTCTACTGTATTCTGCTAGATTTCCTTATGCAAATAGTAATAAATAGTTTCATTTCATCTCTGCTCTTACATTGGTGGGAGCATCTTAACATATTTTCTTCACTTCTGGTTTTACCTAAAAACAATAACTGAATGACTTTTGAGAATCAAAAATTGTCCTCAGGTAAATTGGCTCTTGGCTAGATGGGTGGTCACATCTAGCCAAGAGCCCATTCTCTCATGGTCATGCACTCCATACTTACATTTACATACATTACTTACTTTACTTTACATTTTAGGAACATCTCAAAAATGTCCCCAAATTGGAAATTCTTTAGTTTATTTAAAAAAAACCACCTGCCTAGGTGTAGAAATCCTTTTTCCTGCTTCCAGTGAAACCCTGACCAGCATTTTACTCCAGGTTCTGGCCCTGCGGGCACAGAGCACTCAAAAGTCCCTGCAGATATTTGACTGATCACCCATCCTCTGTCCAACAGTGAAGAAAGTGATCCAGAGACTCCAGGCCTCCCTGAAATAGAGCCAGAGGCAGGCAGTTGCCCAGAAATAGCTGATCCAAACTCTCCAAGCTAATTTGCGGCAACAACCCAGGCCCATCCACTTCCTAAAAAAGATGGTAGGTCTGTTCTGCCTTTCAGTCAGGCCTTGGTGTCTCCCGTGCTCTTTCCTGAGAGGATTTCCATGGATTCTTCAGGGCTCATTGGTGCTATTCTTATTACTCAGCCTCCTTAAGGAGAAAGGAGACTTATAGCATGAGGAGCCAAAGTGATGAGGATGTGATGCTCCTTCCAGACTGAAGAAGCACCATGTTGCTTAGTGGCTGCTGGAATACATGGTCACTGTCATAGCAGAGACCACAGAAAGTACCCAACACCTCTGATGCTTTACTCAGCATGTAACGTAAACCTTCCTACCTCCTCCAAAGTAGGCTTCCCCTTCTCCCAAGCTTCATTTGAAAGATGATACATAGATGAGAGAAGTTCGGTGACTTGCTCGAATCTACCTGGGGCTTTACATAAGTGATGGGTGAGAGTCAACCTTAGGCAGGCAGCTGGAGTAGAAAGTTTGTACTCTAACCAAGTCTCAGGCATAATTTGGTTTTGTTTTTTATTTTGTTTTGCTTTTAATCTTTTAAAAATAGTTTTCTGGTGGGCATAAATTATTTTTGTCTTGGCTTTAAGTGTACTCATTATCCTCACCTGTGTCCTTGTACCCATAGATGGTTTTATAACCCTCCACCCATTCCCACTTCCCTTTTCTGAGTCTCCAGTGGCCTAGATAAGACTATTATCTAGGTCTTTGCCTGTCCTTAGTTTAGCTCCAACTTATAAGTGAGAACATGCAGTGTTTGGTTTTCTGTTCTTGAGTTAGTTCACTTAGGATAATAATCTACACTTCCATCCAAGTTGCTGCAAAAGACATTCTTTCAATCACTTTGATAGCTGAATCATTCCATGGTGTATATAGACCACATTTTCATTATCTACTGATCAGCTGATGGGCATTTAGGTTGATTCCACATTTTTGCTATTGTGAATTGTGTTGCAATAAACATGTGGTGCGGGTGTCTTTTTTATGTAATGAGCTCTATTTCTTTGGGTAGATACCTGGTAGTTGGATTGCAGGATCAACTGGTATATTTACTTGATTGACAAATATCCATATTGCTTTTAATAGAGGTTGTACTAATTTACACTCCCACTAGCAGTGTATAAGCATTCCCTTTTCTCTGTTTTGATGTCAGCATCTATTTTTAAAAAAATTTTTAATAATGGCAGCCCTGACTGGTGTAATGTGGCATTTTGTTGTGGTTTTAATTTGCATTTCCCTGATAATTAGTGACACTGAGCATTTTTTATATGTTTGTTGGCTACTTGCATATCTTCTTTTGAGACATATTTGTTCGTGCTATTTGCCCACTTCTCAATGGGGATATTGGCTGTTTCCTTGCTGATTTGAGTTGTTTGTAGATTCTGGATATTAGTTCTTATCAGCTGTAGAGTTTGATAATTTCTTCTCCCATTCTGCAGATTTTCTATTTGCTCTCTGGTTTATTTCTTTTTCTTTCTTTATTTCTTTGTTAAGAGAAGTAGCCTTTATTTCCTTGTTTTGCAAATAAAGTTGACTGAGTTGGTTGCTTTCTGGTGATTAGTCAGAGACTAAATTCCATGTGAGAAAGGAGGATTTACTGAGTACAGAAAAGCTTTTTTGAGTATAGTGGTAGGGGAGTATTTATTGAGTACAGTGAGAGGGGACCCAAAGGGGTTGCCCCTATTTATTTTTCTTTACAGAAACTTTTTCATTTCAATAAGTCCCACTTGTTTATTTTTATTTTAGTTGTGTTTACTTTTGAGGTTTTACCCATAAATTCTTTGTCTAGACCGATGTCCAGAGAAGCTTCTG
>NW_007128061.1:0-7750 GCF_000164805.1 Carlito syrichta
CTTGGTTAATTCACTTTTACTTCATGCACACTATTTTTTATATTATGTTGCAACTTGCAACTACTGTTAATTAATTAAATAAAATTGCTGAGAGATTGTTTCCAATAGTCGAGGACTATTTTTTTTTTGAAAGTAGGATTTACTGAGAGGACAGAAAAGTTCCCACAGTGGGAGGAAATCCAAGGGGGTTGCCACAGGACTATTTTCAACATTTAAAAGCAATTGTCTCGGCTAGGTGCGGTGGCTTAAGTCTGTAATCCCAACACTTTGGGAGGCCAAGGCAAGAGGATCTGCCTGAGCCTGGGGTGTGAGACCAGCCTGGGCAACATGGTGAGATGAGACCTCATCTCTACAATAATTTTTTTAAAAAAAATTATCCAGGTGTGGTAGCACACCCCTGTGGTTCCAGCTACTTGGAAGGCTGAGGTGGAAGGATTGCCTGAGTCCAGGAGGTCAACGCTGGGGTGGCCATGAGCATGCCACTGCACTGCAGCCTGGGTGACAGAGAGAGACTCCAAATCAAAAAAATAATTAGACTTACAAACGTGCTCTTGGAATGGAACTCATTCATATGTTGGGAACTTCCTGTAAAGGCCTTTATGCCCCTCGGTGTTCTCCAAGTGAGGATGCAGCAGCCAAGAAGTAGCAATCAAAGGATTGGTCCTCACCAGACACCAAACCCACCAGAGCTTTGACCATGACTTCCATCCTCCAGAACTCTGAGAGATAAATGTCTGTTCTTTAGGAATTACTCAGTCATATGTTTTGCTATAGCAGCACAAATGGGCTGAGACAGCTGGTAAAACCCTACTTTCAGACTCACATCAGGTGTGGGCCATATCTGGCACACCTTGTTTTCTAGGAGTGTGCCTTCCAAGACTGCTCATGCGTGGAAGTGAACACATGGTGGGCATTCTGACCCTCTGACCCTCAAGGCTGCACACGAAGACCATCTGGGGCTAACTGAGAAAGGGCTGTTTCTCCACATAGAACAGATTCTCGACGCCCTGACTGGGAGTGACCTGACTGCTCTCATTTCCCCACCCCCACCCTGTGAGCAGGTAAAGGCATACCCGCCTACCTTTCAGCCAGGTCCCTGACTCAGTGCCTGTACCCACCCTCCCCCACCCCAACTTCCCACCTTGACCTCTCCTGGACAAAAAAACTTCAGGCAGGTATATTTATGAGAACATATATTTAATTTCACGGTGGAAATCAATATGAAAATAGTACTTGTTTTCCAGAACTTAGAGTGCAAACAATTTACAAACTAACCTCAACTAAGTAAAATTATAGTTATCTGTTTAATATTTGGATTCCCAGACATCATTATTTTTAAAGCAGTTCATGCCACTTGTAGAATCAGAGATGGAACCGGGCATGGAAGTAACCAGTGTGTACTTTTCTATGGTTCTCCTATGCCCAAGTTTGACATTAATTTTTTTCTATGAGAATGAAGTGGTCTTTGCCCAGCGCCTGATGTGTGTGTCCACTCCATCTATGGACAGGAGGCACAAGAAGGGTGGGTTTCTGCAGGGGAATGCATGTCTGCCATAGTGTCTATCATGGCTCCCTGGCCCCAGCTGACCCAGTAGGGTGTTCCCATGATCCATCTAGGGTCTGAAGAAGAGGCCAGGATCTACAGGCTTATAGAGGAAAGAGGTTAACAAAAGACCCTCATCCAGGGGTGCCCCTCTGCTCAGGGCGGTTTCTGACAGAGGCCTATCCCCCTGTTTCAAGTTGACCCTTCTCCCCAGCTCCTGCCATCCCCAGGCCTCTAAGGTCACATAGATAGGTGTGGGGTTAGGACTTCAACGTACCTTTCTGGTGGGGCACCTTTCAGCTCACAGCTCCCGAGGAATCACTAACGGAGCTTGACCCAGACCTTGACTTCCTTATCCAGGTTCAGGCTCTGCTTGAGGGACACAAGTCTCAGGGCTGCGGGGCCTGAGATAAGGGCCCCATATCAGTTCCTGTGTGCCAGATCTCCTTGCCAAGTATATAAGGCAATTGCCAACCTGGGGAGGGGCCGGATGGAGTGTAACTATCAGAGCCCCCAACACCCCACTTCACCACCAACTCCAGGGAAGACCAACCCTGGGCAGCTCACTCAGGACAGAACCCCTCACTGTGCTTTCCTAACTAGCAGAGTCTCTGCCTTGGTTCCCCATCTCTCCATCCAGTGCCTTCCAGGACCAGGCAGTTTACATGACTTTCAGGCCAAGCATGATCTTCCTGGCCCTGTCTCTCAGGCCTATGACACTAGGGCCTTCCTCCACCCACAGTTCTCTGACTCTGTCCTCCATCCACGGTCCTGTGTCTCCATCCTCCATCCACAGTCCTCTGTCTCCATCCTCTACCCAGCAGTCCTCTGACTCCAGTCTGGAGGGTCCCATCTCCCTGAGTGTTGTGTGTCTGGGCCAGAGCCACTGTCTTCCAGAGGCACAGCCTGCTTTCTTGATGCCTGCATGTTTGGGTGTTCTGAGCTATCATTAGACACCAATGGTGTCAATAGACACAGCAGTAGGCTCATGTCCTTGGACCAATGACCTGTCCTTGGGGTCTCTCAGGGAGATGCTTGGAATTTGACCTGAATCTAACAGCAATGTCATCCAGCAGCCTGTTGTGATCAACTGCCTCTTTTAGATTCAAGGAAACTCACTGGATGGATTGAGGTCTTCAGAGAGTATAACCTCACAGAATCACACATAGGCAACAGATAAAATAGAAATCCATCACTAGATCACATCACCTCCTGAGATACCTGTCATGGCTGTTGAGGCCTGGTGAGGCGTTAACTCTGGGATAAGTGTCCTTCACATATTGAGTCGAACACAAAAAATTAAATTTTCAAATGATAGGTATGTATGACACCATTTATGGAAGACTCAACCTGAAATAATACTATACACACTTCATAGAGATGTATATCTCTATACAAGTGCTTAGGGAAAGATCTGGAAGGATATGCCTCAAGCTCCTTAATGTGGGAGGGAAAAGAGACCAGGACTGGGGAGGATGTTAGCCCTGATCGCAAATCTCTCCTTTTCTGTAATCCCAGCACTTTGAGAGGTGAAGGCCAGAGGATTGCCTGAACCCAGGGATTTGAGACCAGCTTGGGAAACTTGGTGAGATCTCATTTCTACAACAAATCAAATTAGCTGGGCATGGTTGCATGTGCCTGTAGTCTCAGCTACTTGGAAGTCTGAAGCAGAAGGATCACCTATGCCCAGCAGGTTGAGGCTGCAATAGCCGTGAGAGTGCCACTGCCTCCAGTCTGGGTGACAGGGTGAGACTCTAACTAAAAAAAAATCTCTCCTTTTAAAATCTGTACAAGGAAAATGCATTTCTGTACCACGTGAGTAACTAAAGGTTAATTTTTAAGAAAAGCCACAGCATTTATCAAAAGTAAAAACAATCCAACAACCCTAAAGCAAAAATCAAAGAGTGCAAGATAAGGCATAGAAAGTATTTTTTATTAAAGAAAACATTAAACACACACAAACACACACACACACACACACACACACACACTTAAAAAAAACCTGGCGAAAATGACCACTCCTTGAATATGGCTATATGTTCTTGGCAGCTAAATTAGAAATACAGACTTATTTATTTATTTATTTATTTATTGTATAGGTGGTGGGGGGCATCTCACTATATTTCCCAGGCTGGTCTTGAACTCCTGGTCTTCTAAGATGCTGGAATTACAGGCATGAGCCACATGCCCAGCTGGATTTTGATTTCTAACAACAAAAGGGAAACACATCTATCTAACATACTCTTTCTTTCTGGTCAGATTGTTTTTGCTTTTGAAGATTCTGGGTTTTCTTAAAAATGAATTTTTGGTTATTCAGTTGGTACAGTCTCTTTGTACAAATATAAAAGGAAATTTTATTCTCTGTAGAAACGGAGTAGGCAAGAACTCATTGTGCAGGCCCTTGGACAAAAGGCAGCAAGTAACACCATGGGTCTCAGTCACATCTTTATAAGGAGGGGCTGCATAGAAACGGACGCCCTTCCCACCTAAGACTGTGACAGGGCTCCTCCCTTGGGACCGCACCTTGTGTTTGTGCTCTGGGACAGCAGAGGACTTGGAGAGGCCATGGCTGGGGTGGCTGTTACACCAGGACTGGGCATAGACCCTGGAAGTGATTGCCCATCCCAGCTCTCCACCTACGGGAACAGGACTGTTTGTGCAGATAAGCTGCAGGAAGCTCAGTCTGCCGCTGCTGTGCATGAGGACAGACGTGAACCCCTCCTATGGCCAGGCACCTCCATGTGCAAATGCAGAGGAGACCCCGACAGGGTACAGGGGACCCCGTAACGACACAAGGGACCCTGACAGTGTTCAGGGAATCACTTTGCTCCCGGGAACTGAGCTGCCAAGGGCAAGCCAAGGATAGAGGAGAGGAGGTCATTTCGAAGGCAGGTTGGGACATGTCTTCAGAGGAGTGCTTTGGGAGGTCAGGGTACAGCCCAAGGGTGGGGGCTCCTTCTGGGAGATGGGAGCCCAGAGCACAGGGCTCCCTTTGCAGCCTGCCACATTCTGACATCCACGCCTTTACTCGCTGGCCTCTGCCCAGTCCCTGGGGCCTCCATTCCATCCTATGTACTCACTGTGCTTGGAACCATGTCACCACCTGGGGATTATGTGTTTCCCACACATAATCCTTCTCTGGAGCACACTGCAGCTGTTGGTGCCAGGCTGCATGTTTCCATACTCACCCACTGTAGGCTGTAGAATCTGCAAAGAGGGAGCCTTCCTTCATCTTCACTGCCTAGTCTAGACCAGAACCAGCTCCCGAGAGAATCTGGAGAAATGTTCATGGATTCCAGTTCACACCAGTGCCCGACACCTTGGGGGAAAGAGAAGCCTCTTATACCTCACATGGAAGACAAAGATCTCGTTCAGGGCGACCCAACCCTAACCACACAAACTGTCCTGGAGACACTAAGACAGTCAAGGGGAAATGATCTCACCTGCAGATGTGTTGTGCTCATAACTCCCATTGTGCTGGGTCTTCTTGTCACCAGTGGCTGCAGATGACAGCATTTGACAGCCAGGTGAGGGTGCTGAGTTGGGGCTCTTCCCCTAGATGGTGGCACTGCAGCTCCTGTTCCTCTTGGCTGCAGCAGTGAGGAGGGCTGAGCAGACCCCCTCCTCTTGATGGTGCTCACGTCTGTGAACATGTTGATAAAAGATGCCAAACTCTGTGAAATATCCAAGATGGTTTGTTCTGAGCCAAATCTGAGTGACCTAGGCCTGTGGCAGCCATCCCCAGGAGGTCCTGAGAATGTGTGCATGCCACAGTTAAATTGTACCTTGTTTATATACAATTTAGGAAGATAGAAGTTATGAGAAACAATCAATACATGTGAGAGTTTCATTCATATTCAGAAAGGGTGGTACATTTTCAAGCAGGGGCTTGCAGTTTACAGGCAGATTCAAAGTTGTACTGACAGGCAATTAGTCAGATACAGTTATCTAAGGACTTTTGAAGGCAGTAAAGGAAATGGGCAGCTTGAGGAAGACAAAGGAGTCAACCTTTGTGTAGATGTGTAGATGAGACCTCATGGGTGGTGACAGAGTACACAGAGAATAGCTAAGTGTCTTAAAAGTGCCAGAGTCAGCAAGTACCCAAGAGACAGCTTTACAGGGTCATCAAATACTTCTTTCTTTACCTATTATGTGATGTTATGCCAGAGCCAGTTGGAAAGTAGATCACTTCAGATAGTTAATAAAAAGCCAGTCTCTCCAGGCCCTATATTAGGAATTTGTCAAGGCAAAGGAAAAGGTCAGTTGAGTCCTCAGTATGAGTCCCTTTGCCCTCAGTGGAAAGGCAATGTGCAGTCAACCAAACGATGGCAAACTGGACGATCCACCAGGGCTGGGACTCGAGCTATGTGGAAAGGCACACAGCTGTTGTAAGATACATGAGCCTCCTGGATGCTGGGTCTCAGGTCTCATCCTGGGGATGCTTTTATGAGGTATAGCCTACTCCCTGTCCCCTCTCTTAGCACATGTTTGGATTCTGGCACCCAGGGCTCCTTCTCTTGGGTTCTGGCACTTTTTACCGAGGCTAGAGAAAGCATCACGGCAGCAGAGCCTCAAGGCAGCTGGCTTTGCACCTTGCCCACTGTTGGCTTGGGCACTGGATGTAATTGCAGCTAGACCCTCAGCATCGCTTGCTGGGGGACTGTGCCCATCTCTCTTCCTGCTACACTCTGAGTTGATTCCATACCTCCTGCAACTTGAAGACTCCAAAACAAGCACTCTCCTCCACCATCTGGCCAGTGCCCTGTTATCCCAACATGGCTCCCACATGTCCCACCTGATGCCAGAAAATGCTCAGTTCTGGAATCCGTGCAGAGTAAAGCAGTTTTCATAAAGGAAATATTGTGTTGTTCTTGTTGATAATAGTAATACATAATTACTGTTTTAAAAAAATCCTCTCAAAGAGAAAGCCAGACATTAGTGAAAGCAGTGGGAATGATTTTATTCCATTACTGCTACACCGAGGAGGGAAAGTGGGGGTAATTGAACAGTTGCAAAGCCTCATCTGTCAGCTGCAAGCATCCATGTTAGGGTTGCACCCTCCCACAGGGATGGGGGACAGGAGCCTGTCCTTACTGGTGACAACATTTCAGAGGATGGCTCTCAGGACACTCCTGGGATGAGAAGGCACACAGACATATGGAAGACAGAGGAGGGACCGCAGCAGCCAGTCCTCTAGTGAATGCTCTGAGTGGGTGGTGTGGCCTATGGCAGATGCTGGTGGAAACACAGTGCATTCCCTTGGCAGCACTGAGCTTTTCCAGACTCAAACCTGGCTGGGTGGTCTCTGGCACATGGCCTTAGGCTCTCAGAAGCCAGACTGGGCCCAGCCAGGTCTCAGTGCAGGGATTTGGACAGACTGTTCAACCAAGAGTTCCTGGAGTTCTCAATTTCAATACCAGGCATTTAGAAGCGGATTAAAAACACAAAATCTCTATAATCCAACCCCTAAATATAACCACTGTTAATATTTTGATGTCAAACCTTCAGACATTGTAGATACAATTTTATACATGCTTTTGCCTTTAACATAAATAGAATTATACTCTGCACATGGTTCTGGAATGTCTGGATTTTGTTTATTGGTTTGTGTGATGACCTTCCCTGTGGCAATGCATGCGACTGGTGAGGAATGTTCCTTTGCGTGAATATCCCACAGAACTTGTGAACAAGATAGTTTGTTTTCTGTTGTTCTTCCTGTCTGACCCTTCTACACAGTGCTATCCTTGTGTCAACGGAACTGTACATTTTATGGAAGAAGTCAGCCTTTCTCTGGGAGGTGGAGGCCAGCATCCCTCTTTGCAGAGGGAAGACTGTCTGGTGCCTGGAAAGGCCAGTGGAGGTCATGCAGGGCCCTCGGGGCAGGCAGAAGTGGGCATCAATGCCCTTGGGGACTGAGACCGGCAGGAGCATGACCAAGGCAGGTGGGGAAAAGAAGGTCTCCTAGGGAAAGGTTCAGAGCCTTTCTTCCATCGCCAGTTCAAGCACACTGTCACTAGAACCAGCCTGATGGAGACATGTTGCTGGCCAGCGGATGTCTTGACTGAGGTCTGGAGGTTTGGGGAGGGTTGCTTCAGTCCCAGTAGTTCCAGAGGGGAGATCTTTCTGCACACTGAAAGAGCATCCACAAAAAAACTGTGGGTTTGGAGAGCCAATGTAGGCACCCTGATGCTGGTGCCAGTCACAGTT
>NW_007128062.1:0-5833 GCF_000164805.1 Carlito syrichta
GTATCCCCTTTATGAATACTCATAGACCACCCTATAATCTGTTGAATCTGTATGATTAGCCAACCCTCAGCATAAAGCTCTGGTTCTAAAATCTCATCCTTCAAAGTATCTGCCTCCAGTTTTGGCCAGACTTTGTGCTTCCCTGCCTGCAGGTTGTAACCCTTTATAAGAAATAGTCTCCTCTCCAAAGTTATGAACTTGTACTTTTTCATCAACAGTAGCAGAAGTGAACAAATGAGTGAAAGAAGTCAGTCACAAAAGACCACATGCTGTAGGATTCCATTTACATAAAATGTTCAGAATAGGCCAATCTACCAGGATAGGGAGTCAGTCAGGGGTTGCCTAGGCTGGGGGATGATTGGGAAGAGAAGAAGGTGGCCACTGACGGGTACAGGGCTTCTTTCTGAGGTGCTAACAATGCTCTAAAATTGACCCCAGTCGTGGCTGTACTGTGGATGTACTAAAAAACATTGATTTGCTTAAATGAATGATTGTAAGTGGATTTCATCACAATAAAGCTGTTTTAAAGTTGGGGTATACTTTTTAACAGTTACAACTGTCCTGTGGAAATCCTTGCTCCACAGACGCTCTGTTACAGGTCTTTTTCTCTTGCCCATGGTCCTGGCCAAGGATCAGAATCCCTGCCTGATGTTGTCATGGTGGGCCCGACAGAACTCACTGCAAGGCTCTGCTCTCAGTCCCTGGAGGCTAGTTCCTGAGGCAGACAACACATCTGCAGACCCTCCTGCAGGTCAAGTCACCTTGGGAATGAATAGAATCAACTTAGTAATTGCTATAAGCCAATTATTCCTTTCTTTCTTTCTTTCTTTCTTTCTTTCTTTCTTTCTTTCTTTCTTTCTTTCTTTCTTTCTTTCTTTCTTTCTTTCTTTCGAGTCAGAATCTTACTCTGTTGCTCAAGTTGGAGTTCAGTGGCACAATCATGACTACCACAGCCTTGACCTGCTGGGCTCAGGCGATCCTTCTGACTCAGCCATCCAAATAGCTGGAACTACAAGTGCACACCACCATGTCTGACTAATTTTTACATTTATTGTATAGAAGAAATCTTGCCAATTTGCTCAGGCTAGTCTCAAACCCCTAGGTTCAGGCAATCCTCTCACCTCAGCCTCCCAAAATGTTGAGATTACAGGCATGAACCACTGGGTCTGGAAATTTTATTCTGTCCCTTATAGTAGGGTAGGCTTGGATAACCAGGTGTCAGGGATGCAGGGGTCCTCTGAGCTGTTCCCCCGAGTTACTATGAGGCTGGGGAAAGTATAACTAGCTTAGTTAGTTCTACATAAGTCTTCTGAGCTCCTGGAAGGGAGGCTGGGCAGTCACGATTTCAGTCCAAGGTCTCACTTGTCCTTATCTGAAAATCACAACTGTGGACAGTACCCACTTCTGAGAGTTGCGTTAAATCTATTTGCTTCTCAGCATGAGAGTTTGCTGTGGTGAGCTTTGGCACCTGCACCTGGGGGGTAAGGAAACATATAAACCTCGGTAGGCTATGAGAGGGAACCAGCAAGCTGAGGACCCTGTGTCCTGAGTGTCTCCACGGGGCCTGCACTCATATGTCTTCCCACTCATATGCCTCCTTCGGCCCCAACCCCGCCTCGAATGCCCCATGTGGCCACAGCTGCCCATGCAGGTCAGCACCATGGCCAGCTCTCGGGCCTCTCACTTGGGTGAGAAGCTTCCCTTGTCAGCTCAGCAGATCTTTGAAGATCTTTGTCCATTGCATGTCTCTTGACTCACAATTAGGCAGGAGTTAGGGAGGCAGATACCCCACATGGGGTGCAGTCTATGTAGGTGGGACTTGGTCACAGGGCACCTCCGATCTGTATCAGCTCTGCCACCCTTCCAAGAGTTCGTGCACTTCATTACTGGATACCCTTTCATCACCCTCCTCCAGATAATGAGACCCCACATGACTGTTTCTCCCTTGATCCTACGGCCTGTATTAACTGTGTACATGATTCTTGAGCCAATGCTCTGTGCCCAGCCTGAGCCAGAACAGGGATCAGGGGATGAACAGGACAGGCACCGACTTTGCCCTTGGGAGAAATCATCTGAGAAAGTCCCAGGCCGGGGACAACCCAAAGCTGTGAAGGAATGGCCCGCAGGATGAGGAGATGGTAGAACATGTTGGCCCAAGATGGAAGGTCCCTGCCCGGGCACTGTCTGAGTCCAGGGCCTGAGCTGCACAGAAGCCTGACACCCACTGTGGAGTGCAGGGCTGGTTGCCTCTCTTCTACCTGAGTGGGGCAGGACTAAGCCTGTGGCTACAGATCAAACTATTGTGGGAGGAGGTCCCCAGAGTCTGGAAACCAGGCAGGGACTAAGACTGGGTTGCAGACCCAAGACATGGAGATCCAAACCTGAGGAGGGGAAGAGAGAGCAGGACTGACACAGGGCCATTGTTGAACAAACTCAGCAGGGAACTCTTTGTGTTATGGCCCACACCCCAGGGGCCACCCATGAGGGGAACTGCCTGTGTGTGGAGCCCACACGCAGGCAGAATCATAAGAAGGAGAATTATAAGGGTGGAATCATAAGAAGGAGAAGAAGATGGAAAGAAAGCCAATAGGACAAGGAGTATCACAGACTCGCCTGTCCGCGGACCTGGACTTTTCGAGCCAGTGTGAGTGGGGATATCGCCACTTGCAATCAAAGAATCACCACTGGTACATGGGAACATGGAATCCTACAGGGTCCCCTGAGTGACTCCATGCTTCCCGAAGCTTTCAGGAGAACATAGGAGAGAGGGGAGGCAGGCACCGTGGCATCTGTCTGTCCCAGAGTACTCGCCTGTTCACTCCCAACCTGCAGGGCTATTCCAGCATGGCTGATTCACACCCATCTGCAAACTGCAAGATACACCTGCAGGAAGCCTGGCAGGAAGGTGCCCTAGACCTATCCTCCAGGGAAGCTTTCAGAGGAACTTTCTTCCTCCAACCCTACCTTGTTGCTTATTGTTTTTGGCTTTTCTTCTGATATTGCCCATGTGGCTGGCTCATTGTGTTTCCTCATCTTGGGACCACCCAGAGGTGTCTCTTCTGGGTCAAGGCACATCTTCTGCCCTCTCCTGTCAGCAGACTGCTCCTCCTTCAGCCTCCACCTCTATTTTAAAAATCTGGGATGTTTTCAAACACTCCCATACTGTGGAATTTAAATTCTAACAATCCTTTTGGAAAATAATTTGATATGTGTTGAGAGCAGTAAAAGGCTCAGGCCATTGGACTCAGCAACTCTACCTGCAAGTCTACACAGAGATAATAATCCCCTCCTCCTCAGAGAAGCAGTATACACAAAGATGTTTGCTGCAGAATTCAAACAGAAAGCAACTAAATACCCATAAAAATAAATGGTTACTCCGATTTAACAAACTGTTATGCAGTCATTAAAATAATTAACATTAAATTTGCTTACCATAACTTCTAAATGATAAAAAGACTGCCAAAATTTATAAACATAACTTCTCATATCAATTCAAAAAATATTCTGTGTATTTGAGAGAAGGAATGGAAAGGTTATTAACCAATAAATCACAGTTGTTTTAAAGTGTTAGACTGATATAATTTCTTTTCCTAGTTTTCTGATTTCTCTAATTTTACTTAATTTAACGTTTTTTGATTCAAAAAATGTTGGCATCTTCATTCTCCTGTGGGTGAGAGTCAGCCCCGACACATGATGAAATTAGCAATCATAGATGGCACAATTTCATCCATGTGCATCATGTGATGGTTTAGGGTCTACAGTGAAAGAATGATAATTATGCAGCTGCAGAATAGGAAATTGCAGGTCCTAATTACAGCCTCAGTTATTAATCTTCCCTCCATCTCACAATTGGACTGGTAAAAATCAGGCAGTAGATTGGAAGGTACCTGGAAAAAAATTAAACAACAATTCAAACGCTGGGTACACTCTGAAACAAAGTCTGAAACTCAAGTTCACTTTAAAAATCCGAAAAAAATGAGTAGGCCATGTTTTATTTTTAACTAGGACCAGGCAGACAATGTCATCCAAGACTCCCAAGCACAGCTCAGCTATGGGTGAAAAAGTGACAGGCCATTCAGTCCACAGCAGGTCTGTGGCAAAGCCACCCCTGAAGAACACGAATGGAAGTTTTTTGTTTAATAGTTCATTTTTATGTTTACTGGGTCAAATATAAATAGTCTATCAAACCCATGGTTTTATGGATAGTATTCTCTAAGGCAAAACTTGCATTTTAAAAAGGTGGTCAATCTAAATTATTAAATTAAACACATGATATATTAGCTACTTGAGTAAAAAGTAATAAAGGTGGTTAAAAAAAAGAAAAACAAATAATTAAAGCTTAAGAAACAGGCCAGGCACACATCTGTAATCTCAGTGCTTTTGGAGGCCAAGTTGGGACAACTTCTTCAGCCCAGAAGTTTGAGACCATTCTGAGACCAGTCTGGGCAGCATAGTGAGATTCCACCTCTATTTAAAAAAAAAAGGAAAAGAAAAGAAAAGAAACATGGCTTCAAGGAAAGAAGGCACATATCATTATTAAACTATCAGTCATTCTTAATATATCCAAAGTGATCCATTGTCTGGCCTTGGTTTACGATGACCTTGGCATTTGGGATGCTTTCCCCTTGCATCTCAAAATTTCACCATCTTTCAGAATCCAGTGCAAGGATGCTTCTTCATGAAACATTCCAGAGCCATGAAGTACAGACTCCCCTTCATGTTCTCCAGCGGCTGACAGCCTGTCTTCTTCATACTGCAGGACAGATTCATCAATTTCATCCCTTCATATGCTTTATGCAAATTGTATTCCCTGAAAGTGGATGGTGGGATTGTAGGGCTTTTATTTTTATCTTTGGTGTTTAGCAGGGTAAGTGGGTTTAGGATTTGCTGGTTTGAACAATTTCAGTGGGTCTGGGACACAAGGGCTGTCCACAGTTTCCTGGTACCTGGCTCTGGGTGAGGCACCTGGGCAGGTAGAGAGTGGCCTGAGGGCTGGGGCATGGGTTCTGGATTGGCAGGATTGTGTTTGCAAGGTGAATTCTAGGAACATTATTTACTGTTTCTAGGAATTGGCTAACGCTGGGAGGACAGGCAGTCCTTCTAGGAGCAGCAAGGCCCCAGGTGTGAAAAAACCACAAAACAAAAACACATGGTTCATACAGTCTCTCTCTCTCTCTCTCTCTCTCTCTCTCTCTCTCTCTCTCTCAATGTTCAGTGCTGAACATTGTCCTGCAGATTTGCTTACTGGCTAAGCTCCTTCCTGGTGTCTCTGTTGAATCTTTGCATTGACCATAGTCATTAAGACTGTTTCCACATACTGCTTTTCCTCTCAGTGGCAATCAGTGGTGCTGTATGCCAAGCCTCCCAGCTTTCCACTGTCCAGGCACATGTAGGATCGCACTTCTGGCCTCCTATGATTGATGGGGGCCGTGTGCTTAGATATGGTTATGACTTGGGACATTTTGATGCCAGGGACTTAACTGCTAATGCATAGCTCTCCAGCTCCTTCCCTCCACCATGACAATTGGTGTGGTCCCAATAGCAGTGGTCCTGATGGTGGATGAGTGTCCTGGGGTGGCTGAAACAAATTACCACAAAACTGATGACTTCAGAGGACAGACATGTATTCTCTCATAGTTCCAGAGACCAGAGGTCAGAAATCAAGATGTGAGCAGGAGGTGAGCTCTTTCCAGGCTCTAACAGAGGACTCTTCCTTGTCTCTTGCAGTTTTTGGTTGTTTCAGTGTCCCTTGGATTGTGGTCACATCACTCTAGTTTCTGTCTCTGTCTTGTCATGTCCTCCTCCCTGTCTTTCTGTGTCTCCTTCTGTCTCT
>NW_007128063.1:0-4293 GCF_000164805.1 Carlito syrichta
TCCTGCAGATTTGCTTACTGGCTAAGCTCCTTCCTGGTGTCTCTGTTGAATCTTTGCATTGACCATAGTCATTAAGACTGTTTCCACATACTGCTTTTCCTCTCAGTGGCAATCAGTGGTGCTGTATGCCAAGCCTCCCAGCTTTCCACTGTCCAGGCACATGTAGGATCGCACTTCTGGCCTCCTATGATTGATGGGGGCCGTGTGCTTAGATATGGTTATGACATTCAAGCAAGACTGACTTGGGACATTTTGATGCCAGGGACTTAACTGCTAATGCATAGCTCTCCAGCTCCTTCCCTCCACCATGACAATTGGTGTGGTCCCAATAGCAGTGGTCCTGATGGTGGATGAGTGTCCTGGGGCGGCTGAAACAAATTACCACAAAACTGATGACTTCAGAGGACAGACATGTATTCTCTCATAGTTCCAGAGACCAGAGGTCAGAAATCAAGATGTGAGCAGGAGGTGAGCTCTTTCCAGGCTCTAACAGAGGACTCTTCCTTGTCTCTTGCAGTTTTTGGTTGTTTCAGGTGTCCCTTGGATTGTGGTCACATCACTCTAGTTTCTGTCTCTGTCTTGTCATGTCCTCCTCCCTGTCTTTCTGTGTCTCCTTCTGTCTCTCATAAGGACACACTCGTGGGATTTAGGATCCACCCTAAATCCGGGATGATTTCATCTTGGTCCTTATTTTAGTTTCCTTTTGCAGACACTTTATTCCTAAATAAAGTCTGCTTGGACTTAAATTTTTAGGACAGTATTCAACCCCCGACAGATAACCTGAGAGGAGACCCAGGGCTCCTATTGGTTTGTGACAGGTGTGAGGCACAGGTGAACTCTCAGTTCTTTGTCTGTGTCTCCATTTGAGGGTAGTTTGCCAGCACAATAACCTAGCCTGCCCTGCTACATCCTCCTTCTGGGAACAACTGAAGCTCGGTGTGGCCATGTGGTTTACTTTGTCCTGTAACATGTGGCCAAGGGTGACACAGACCACTCTGGGGAGTGAGGAAGGTTTAAGTTCAGCATTGAATTTGTCATGTTGTTTTAATTCCCTTTGTTATGACCACAGCAACATCCCAGGTAGTCTGGCAGCTGCATCAGTCTAAGACACAGCATGAGGCTGACATGGGGCAGAGCTCCCAGCTGCTTGAGCAGACATGTGGTGTGGCAGAGCTATCAGGTGTGGTTGTTTTAAGCCATTGATATTTGGAGATGGCTGGCTACTGCAGGCTGATTCTGGAGCCAGAAGTGAAATGATGCTACAACAAAAAATATAAGGTTCTGTAGTCGGTCGATGGCAGAAAAACAGTCATTGAAAGCTGGAAAAGTGGCGTTTGTGCTACTCAGTGCCAAAACAGTGGGTGAGACCATTCCCCTGCACCACCGTGGGGAGCAGATTGTACAGCAGATGAACTTGGAGGTCTGCAGGAAAAAGTTAGAAATGAGAAGACGAATGGTTTGTGTCACTGTTGTTGTGGTATCTGGTAAAGCATAAGAAAGAGATAATCCCAGGAATTAGTATTTTCATGTCAAGGAGGAATTAAATGGAGTCAAGCAAGACCACAAATTAGAGGGCTTGCAGGGTTGGAAGAAGCAACTGCTCATTAGCCCCAGACAGGAGCAGATAAAATAGAAATCAAACCATAGAGGCCAATTAAAACTCCATCTCACAGTAAGGACCATGGCAAGGATGTGGCTACCCCACAGGGCAGACCTCAAAGTGAGCGGAGACTTCCTAGAATCCAGGACCAGCGAAGGGGGCGATAACTACTTGAAATTGGAAAAACTTGGCTCAGGGGAGAAAGGATGTGTACCCTCTCACTGCAGCTGTGGGCAGTGGCTGCCCTGTAGTGTGGCCTGACCAGCATGGAGGACATGCAGCTTTGTGCCTGACATGGGTTTCTGAGAGCTGCTTCAGGGCCCTCCTCCTCACAACACCCCAAGTGGCTTCCGTTCTCTGGGCCAGATCTGACTGATACCCTCAGACATTCTGTCCCTGCATAGGACCAGAGGATCATGTACAAACATTATGTACATAATGATGCCTTCCTTTGGCCTCCCAGTGACTTGCAAGGAAGTTCAGTCTCCCCACCTGCCCCACACGGCTCTAGGTCAGCCATCACTGGCCAACTTTCCACCCCAACTCATACCTTAATTTCGACAGTGACTACTTCACTGATTGTTTATAAGTATTAAATATCAGCTTTCTAAAAAAAAAAACAGTAACTGGGCGTGGTCGCTCATGCCTGCATTTTCAGCACTTTGGGAGGATGACTTGAGCCCAAGAGATCGAGACCAGATGGGCAACTCAGTAACAGTTCATCTCTATTAAATAAATAAAATAAATAAATAAGAAATCTCTATACTGTTTTTCACAGGGTTGTACTAATTTATATTCCCACCAACAGTGTAAAAGCATTCCCTCCATCTGTGCCAACATCTATTGTTTTTTGATTTTTTTAATAATAGCACTCTGACTGGTATTAGGTGACATCTCACTGTGTTTTAATTTTCATCCCTTAATGATTAGTGATGTTGAGTATTTTTTAATATGTTTGCTGGCCATTTGTATATCTTCTGAGAGATGTCAGTTCATGTCATTTAAACATACACTGGGGAAATGACACCCTAGTCAATAAATAGTGCTGAAGAAAAGGAAATTGGTTAGTCACATGCAGAAGAATGAAACTGAATTCCTATCTCTCACCATATACAAAAAATTAACTCTAGATGAATTAAGGACTTAAATGTCACCCCTGAAACCATAAAAATCTTAGAAGAAAACCTAAGAAAAACTCTTCTGGACATCAGCCTAGAATTTATGTCTATACCCCAAAAGCAAATGTGACAAAAACAAAAATAAACAAGCAGGCCTTAACTAAACTAAAAAGCTTCTGCACAGGAAAAGAAATAATCACCAGAGAAAACAGGCAGCCTACAAAATGGGAGAAGATATATGCAAATCATACATCTGACAAAGGACTCATATCCAGAGTCTGCATGGTTAATCATTTCTGAAAAGACAACTGAATTATTTAAAGCAAATGTGCCCATGAGAGTTCACTGCTTGCTGGGGCCACAGGCCTTGCTGTTGGCTGCTCATGAGAAGAAGAGGAGCCTAGGGAGGAGCTGTGAAAGGTGAAGTTTGGGCAGGAACGGGGTGTCCTGCATGGAGCAGAGGGCACTGACCACTCCTCATGATGGAAGGGCTATAAACATGCTTTTCTCATTAGTGAGCCCCTAGGCCCAGAAACTGTTTATTAGAAGTTGTTGCTTTGCAGGGGCATGCTGGGGCCCTCTGTTCCTATTATCAGAACACTGCAGGGTTTCCAGCTCACTCAGAACAGGCTTCGACCCATAGCAAGTCCCTAGAGAGTCTTCCAGCTGTTGACGGTCAACTGTGGCAGGAGTCTCCCTCACTGCCCTCAATGAAGAAATGAGCAGCTGCCTTTTCTTGTCGAGGGCTGGTCTGAGACAACCTCTTTCCCAAAGGGCAAGAGGCATCTAGGGCAGAAAAGGTGGCCCTCCTGGGACATGGCCCCTCCCAAGTCAGCCCTGAGCTCCAGAGTTTGGTTTCATTAAGGGAGTCAGATAGGGCCCTCTTACAAACAGACCCTCACAGGACTACCGAGTTGGCCAGACCATGGCCTAGACATCCTCTCATGGGCTCCTGGCATGACCACCAGTCACCGAGGAGAAGAGGTTAAGAAGAGGCGCCAAGACTCAAGACCTCTAGAAACAGTCAGTCTATGTCCCATCTTCTGCCCCAGTCCCTCACCTCAAATTCAACCAGGGTGACCATCACTGGTCACACAGACAGAGCTGAGGAGCTTGCAGGTCACCAGGGCTGGACCCTGACAGGGAATCAACCAGACACCAGAATGAAAAGGGAAGTGGAAGGGAGGGGGAGGGAAGCACACAACGGAGGGGGAGGAAGGGGAAGGGAGGTGGCAGGTAGAGAAAGAAAATCTTAGAACTTAATACTATATGTGATGCTTCAGAAACCTAGCATCACGGATCAAGCCACTTTTAGAATGGCAAAGTAGGGACCTCCACAAGATCTGTTTTTCCATAAAAGTCATGAGAACACTGGCAAAAATTACAAAACTTTTCAGAACTCTGGAAATTTATCAGAGGGTTAAACCAATCTGAGCAGCATTTATTCAAGAAGAACTGCTGACTCTCAGAAAGAGCAATGCACAGGCAGCATTTCAGTGTGTTCTCATCGCTGGAACTCCCTCTCACAGAACTGGCAGCTTCACAGTCACAGCAGCCATGAACACCAGCAGCCTG
>NW_007128064.1:0-4211 GCF_000164805.1 Carlito syrichta
TTCTGTGCCCGTCTTGTTCCACTTAGTGTCACGTTTTCAAGGTCCATCCACATCAGAGTATGCATCAGCACTTCATTCCTTCCTGTGTTTAGGCCACACTGAGTTCATCCATCTATCGTCAGGAAACACCTGGGGAGTTTCTACATTTTTGCTGCTGTGAAGAGTGCCACTGTGAACATTCATGAGCGAGTCTCCACTGGAGACCCTGCTCTCAGATCTCTTGGGTACATTACCTAGGAACTGCCGGGCCACATGACAACTCTGTGTTTAACCTTTTCAGGAACTGCCACAGGCTTTTTGTTTGTCTGTTTTGAGTCAAGGTCTCACTTTGTTGCCCAGGATGGAGTGCAGTGGCACAATCACAGCCTTGAGCCCCTGGGTTTAGGAGATCCTTCTGCTTCAGCTTCCGCAGTAGCTGGGACCACAGGCATGCACCTCCACACCAGGATAATTTTTTAAAAATATTTTTTAGATATGAGTTCTTGCTATGTGGTCCAGGCTGGTCTCAAACTCCTGGGCTCAAGTGATCCTCCCACCTTGACCTCCCAAAGTGCTGGGATTACAGGTGTGAGCTACCATGCCTGAGCTACCATCCCCAAAATTCTGACACACACTACAACTTAGATAAACCTTGTGGACATTATGCAAGTGAAAGAAGCCAGTCACCACAGGACAAGTATTGTGTGACCCCCACTTATTTGAGGGCCCTAGAGTAGTCAGATTCATCGGAATGGGAAGTAGAATGGTAAGGTGCCACGGTTGGAAGAGGAATGGGAGGTTAGTGTTTAATGGGGACAGAGTTTCAGCTTGGAAAAATGAGAAAGTTCTAGAGATTGATGGTGGTGATGGCTGCACAACAATGTGAATGTACTTCATGCCACTGAAATGTACCTCTAAAAACAGTGAAGATAGTAAATTTTATGTTACTAATATGTCTAATATACTATAATTTTTTTTTAAACCGCCAGTGTTGAGCCGGGCTTGGTAGCTCAGCCTGTAATCTCAGTGCTCTGGGAGGCTGAGATTAGTGGATTTCCTGAGCCTGCAGGTTCAAGACCCACCCGGGCAACTTGGCGAGACCTCATCTCTATAATAAATCAAAAATCAGCCAGGTGTGGTAGTGCGTGCCTGTAATTCCGACTACTTGGAAGACTGAGGTGGAAGGATCACCAGAGCCCAGTGGGTTGAGGTAGCGGTGGCTGGGAGCTTGCCACTGCACTCCATTCTGCAGTCTGGGCAATGAAGTGAGACTCCAACTCAAAAGTAAATAAATAAATAAACCGCCAGTGTCTTAGCACAAATCAAGGCCATGGCCCCAAACTCTGCTAGTATATGTTGGATTCGTCACCTGCAGGTGCTTTGTGAGGCAGAAGTATCAATTTCACTAACTCCTCTTGACATGTGAGAGCAAGTGTTTCTTGTACTTCCTACAGGAAGCCCTTCTGCTGAAGACTGAGGCACTCAGGTGCCTGGCAAATGTATTGTGTGTTCGTGCTGTGATCGGTACCAACCACTGCTCTCATGGGCACCCATTATTGAAAGGTGAGTGGTTATTCAGACTTGGGTATTGGGGAGACATTTTATCCGAAAGCAATGATGAACCTGACACTTCAAGAAAAAAAAGGGCAGTTTTTGTTGTCAAGGATACAATGGAAACTTTCAAACAAAAGTAGACATGTTTAGAACACCTGTCTCTATTGCAGTGAGTTTGGTAACCCCTCAACATGGAACGACTTTGCAGATGAGGTGGGTGGAGATAACAATGAAATTGACATATTATCTAAGGAATGTGTGAGCAGCCCAGAGAACCACATGGCTAGAACCATTCTAAGTGTAAGCACTGCTGTAACATCACAGAGCATGAAAGTTCAGTGATGTGGTTTCAGATTCTATATCGCAACTAAACGACTTTTGTTGGCTGGGCATGATGACTCATGCCTGTAATCCCAGCACTTTGGGAGGCCAAGGCAGGAGAATTGCTTGAGCCCAGGGAGTTTGAGCCCAGCCTAGGTAACATAGAAGACCTCGTCTCTACAAATAAAAAAAAAAAAATAGCTGGGCGTGGTGGTATGTACCTGCAGTCCCAGCTAATTGGGAGACTGAGGCAGATGGATTGTCTGAGTCCAGGAGGTCGAGGCTGCAGTGAGCCATAATCATGCCACTGCACTCCAGCTTGGTGAGAGTGAGATCCTGTCTCCCTTTCTAACTACATGTCCATGGGAGAAAGGACCTTCTTCATACATTTCAGCCATAAGCCATTCCAACAGGAAAATGCAGAAGCAGACATGACAGAGCAGCAGTCTTCCGTCAGCCAGACAACGAAGAGATTTGAAAACAGGTAAAACAATGCCATACTTCTCATTCAATTGTTTTCTTTGAGAAGATAGTTATTATATTTTTCTTGAAAATGTATCATGTTGACATGGAATGGGTTTATCACAACAATTAACATCATCAATAAATTCATATTTTTAAGTCTCAGGTTTTATCTTTTCAATTCTCTCCATAAAAATTGAGTAAAGCAATTGCTTGTTTATAGGATAGTCATATATTTTGTTTTATAAGAAACTACCAGAGCTTTTGCCAAAGTGATCGTACCATTTTACATGCCCACCTCCAGGGTACAGAAGGGGATCCTGGAGCTCACAACATTGCTAAATACCCCATCACTTCCATTTTGCCTGCTTCAATGAGCATTGTAGTAGTATCTCATTATGATTTCAACTTCTATTTCCTTGATGTCTAATGATGTTGAACTCTTTCAAGTGCTCATTGGCCATTCATATGTCTTCTTTTGTGATGTGTCTGTTCAGATGTTTTGCCCATTTCTTAGCTGCTTTGTCTTTCTATTGACAGATATATATATATTTGATAAGTATTTCCTCTCAGTCTCATTTGCATGTTTCTTTATTTGAATTTTACTTGATTTTAGAGGCAAGGTCTCCCTATGTTGCCCAGGCTGGTCTTAAACTCCTGGGCTCAAGCAATCCTTCTGCCTCAGCCTCCCAAAGTGCTGGGATTACAGGATTTAGCCACTGTGCCCAGCCTGCATATTTGTTTCTTAATTATGTCTTTCAATGAGCAGAACCTTTGAATTTTGATGGAGCCCAATATATCAAATTTTCCTTTGTGATTCTAGCTTTCTGTGTCCCTTCCAAAAAATTCCTTGTCTACCCTCAAGTCAAAATATTTTGCTGTGTTTTCTTCTAGGAGATTTGTCATTTTAGTCTTTACATTTGGACTACAGTCCATCTCAATTGAGTATATGACTATGGTATGAGGTAGAAATCAAGGTTCATTATTTTCCATGTGGATATCTAGTAGTTTCAGAACCATTTATGGGTTGGGGGGTGTATTTTTTCTTCTTTTTAAAGGCAGCAGCCTCAAACTCCTGGGTTCAGGTGATCCTCCTACCTCAGACTCCCGAGTAGCTGGGACTACAGGTATATATTACAACACCCAATAGTTTTTATTTTTGTAGAGATGGAGTCTCGCTATGTTGCCCAGGCTGGTCTTAAACACCTGGTCTCAAGCAATTCTTTTGCCTTGGCCTCCCAAAAAATTGGGGCTACAGGCATGAGTCACCATGCCTGGTCCAGAGTCATTTATTGAAAAGATTTTCTTATCCTCATTAGACTGCTTTAGTGCCTTTGTTGAAAATAAAATGGTAACATAAGCAGGACCTATTTGTGGGCTCTGTTTTGCCCTCAGATCCCTTTGTCTATTTTTGTCAATACTATACTGTCTTGATCACTGGAGTTTTCCTGTGAGTCTCAAAATCTGGTCATGTACATTTTTCAACTGTTCTTTTTCAAGATAACTTTAGATATTCCAGGTCCTTTGCTATTTCCATATAAATGTTAAAACCAGTTTGCTAATTTCTCCATCAAAAATTTGCTGGGAGACGGGGCAAGATGGCGACGGCATAGGTGAACTTGTGAGATTCTCTGAACGTGAGTTCCCCAAAAAGGCTATCACTTCGCTACCCCCATCCCCCAGCCCACCACCAACCGCGCTGGGGGCAGGCCCGGGAACTTCAGTCCCACGCAAGGCCAGATATTGCGCCCCCGCCCCACTGCTGCCGTTCTACTCGTGGTGTGGAAGTCTCCGGTCCCAGCCCCCTCCAGATCCCTCCCCGGCTGCATTGTCTCCAGCCCGGGCACCCGGCATCAAGCCGCCGGTCACACAGGGAGGCTCTGGGCACCCGCCCT
>NW_007128065.1:0-845 GCF_000164805.1 Carlito syrichta
CAGAAAAAGCTTTTGATACAATCCAGCACCCCTTCTTGATCAAAACCCTTGAACATCTAGGCATATGGGGAACATACCTCAAAACAGTAAAAACCACCTATGAGAAACCCACAGCCAGCATACTCCTAAACAGACAAAAATTGGAACCATTTCCCGTGAAAACTGGAACAAGACAAGGATGCCCACTCTCACCCCTCCTGTTCAACATAGTATTGGAAGTTCTGGCTTGAGCAATCAGAGAAGAGGAGGCAATCAGTGGTATCCAAATAGGAAAAGAGGAAATCAAGTTATCTCTCTTTGCAGATGACATGATTGTGTACCTTGAAAACCCATGAGAATCTGTCAAAAACCTCCTTACACTGATAAAGGCCTTTGGCAAAGTCTCAGGATACAAAATAAATGTACAAAGGACAATCACATTTCTCTACACCAATAATAAATAAACAGAAACCCAAATAAAAAACAGAATTCCATTCACAATAGCCAAAAAAAAAAGAAACAAATACCTTGGCATCTTCCTAACCAGAGACGTGAAAGACCTTACAATGAAAACTACAAAACACTGCTCAAAGAAATCAAAGATGACACAAACAAGTGGAAAAATATTCCATGCTTATGGATTGGAACAATCAACATTGTGAAGATGTCCATCTTACCTAAGGCAATCTACAAATTCAATGCAATGCCCATCAAATTACCAGCAACATTCTTCTCAGACCTAGAGAAACCAACACAGTTATTCATATGGAAACACAAACGTCCAACAATAGCCAGAACAATCCTCAGCAAAAAAAACAAAGCAGGTGTTATCACATTACCAGACTTCAAACATTACTAATAAGGCT
>NW_007128066.1:0-941 GCF_000164805.1 Carlito syrichta
GAAATCAAAGTGACACAAACAAGTGGAAAAATATTCCATGCTTATGGATTGGAAGAATCAACATTGTGAAGATGCCATCTTACCTAAGGCAATCTACAAATTCAATGCAATGCCCATCAAATTACCAGCAACATTCTTCTCAGACCTAGAGAAACCAACACAGTTATTCATATGGAAACACAAACGTCCAACAATAGCCAGAACAATCCTCAGTAAAAAAAAACAAAGCAGGTGTTATCACATTACCAGACTTCAAACATTACTATAAAGCTACAATCATCAAAACAGCTTGGTATTGGTATAGGAACAGGCATATAGATCAATGGAATAGAATTGAGATTCCAGAAGCAAAACCGCAATTTCTCAACCAACTCATCTTCGACAAGGCCTCCACCACCTACCACTGTGGATAGGAGAACCTATTCAGTAAATGGTGCTGGGAAAACTGACTGACCACATGCAGAAGATTGAAACAGGACCCCCATCTATCCCCATGCACAAAGGTTAACTCCAAATGGATCAGAGACCTAAATGTAAAACCTCAAACCATAAGAACCTTAGAAAATGAAGGAAATACCCTCATGGAAATGGCATCCAATTCCTGAACAAAACCCGAAACCCACAGGTCATAAGAGAGAAGATAGACAAGTGGGACCTTATTAAACTGACAAGCTTCTGCAAGGCCAAAGAAACCATTAAGAGAGCAGGGAGACAGCCTACAGACTGGGAAAAAGCATTTGCCAAAACCAGATCTGACAAAAGCTTAACATCCTGGATCTACAAGGAACTAAAACACACTGAAAAGAAAAAAAAACAACAACAATCCCATTATAAAATGGGCAAAAGATATGAAGAGATACTTCACAAAAGAGGACATCCAAGCAGCCAACAAGCACATGTAGATGTTCAACCTCACTAATCATCAGGAGATGCAAATCAAA
>NW_007128067.1:0-4397 GCF_000164805.1 Carlito syrichta
TCCCAGTACCATGAGTCATTTTCTTATAGTATTACATTGGATGTTCAAGGTCCATTATATGAGTGAGAACATGTGATACTAGGATCTTTGTTTCTGTGAGAGGTCACTCAGTATTATGGACTCTAGTTCCATCCATGTTGCTGCGAAATTCATGATTTTGTTCTTTTTGATTGCTGCATAGTATTCCATTGTGTATACGTACCACATTTGTTTAATCCAGTCCTCTTTTGGTGGGCAGCATGGTTGTTTCCAGGTTCTTGCTATTGTGAACAATGCTGCAATAAACATACATGTGCAGGTATCTTTTTTATAGAGTGATTTGAGTTCTTCTGGGTATATTCCCAGTAGGGGGGTTGCAGGGTCATATGGGAGGTTGATATTTAGAGCTTTTAGGAATCGCCACACTGCTTTCCACAGAGGTTGCACTACTTTACACTCCAGCCAACAGGGTAGAAGTGTTCCCTTTTCACCACACTCTCTCCAGCAGCTGTTATTTTTTGAGTTGTTGATAATTGCCATTCTGACTGGAGTTAGGTGGTATCTCACTGTGGTTTTGATTTGCATCTCCCTGATGATTAGTGAGGTTGAACATTCCTACATGTGCTTGTTGGCTGCTTGGATGTCCTCTTTTGTGAAGTATCTCTTCATATCTTTTGCCCATTTTATAATGGGGTTGTTTTTTTTTTTTTTCTTTTCAGCGTGTTTTAGTTCCTTGTAGATCCAGGATGTTAAGCTTTTGTCAGATCTGGTTTTGGCAAATGCTTTTTCCCAGTCTGTAGGCTGTCTCCCTGCTCTCTTAATGGTTTCTTTGGCCTTGCAGAAGCTTGTCAGTTTAATAAGGTCCCACTTGTCTATCTTCTCTCTTATGACCTGTGGGTTTCGGGTTTGTTCAGGAATTGGATGCCATTTCCATGAGGGTATTTCCTTCATTTTCTAAGGTTCTTATGGTTTGAGGTTTTACATTTAGGTCTCTGATCCATTTGGAGTTAACCTTTGTGCATGGGGATAGATAGGGGTCCTGTTTCAATCTTCTGCATGTGGTCAGCCAGTTTTCCCAGCACCATTTACTGAATAGGTTCTCCTATCCACAGTGGTAGGTGGTGGAGGCCTTGTCAAAGATGAGTTGGTTGAGAAACTGAGGTTTTGCTTCTGGAATCTCAATTCTATTCCATTGATCTATATGCCTGTTCCTATACCAATACCAAGCTCTTTTGATGATTGCAGCCTTATAGTAAAGTTTGAAGTCTGGTAATGTAATAACACCTGCCTTGTTTTTTTGTTTTTTTGCTGAGGATTGTTCTGGCTATTCTTGGACGTTTGTGCTTCCATATGAATTCCTGTGTTTTTTTTTCTAGGTCTGAGAAGAATGTTGCTGGTAATTTGATGGGTATTGCATTGAATTTTTAGATTGCCTTAGGCAAGATGGACATCTTCACAATGTTGATTCTTCTGATTCATGAGCATGGGATATTTTTCCATTTGTTTGTGTCAACTTTGATTTCTTTGAGCAGTGTTTTGTAGTTTTCCTTGTAAAGGTCTTTCACGTCTCTGGTTAGGAAGATGCCAAGGTATTTCAATTTTTTTGTGGCTGTTGTGAATGGAATTGTGTTTTTTATTTGGGTTTCTGTTTGTTTATTATTGGTGTAGAGAAATGCGGTTGTCTTTTGTACATTTATTTTGTATCCTGAGACTTTGCCAAAGTAAGGAGGTTTTTGACAGATTCTCTCGGGTTTTCAAGGTATACAATCATGTCATCTGCAAAGAGAGATAACTTGACTTCCTCTTTTCCTATTTGGATACCCCTGATTGCTTTCTCGTATCTGATTGCTCGAGCCAGGACTTCCAATAATATGTTGAACAGGAGGGGTGAGAGTGGGCTTCCTTGTCTTGTTCCAGTTTTCTGGGGAAATGGTTCTAATTTTTGTCCATTTAGGATTATGCTCGCTGTGGGTTTCTCGTATATGGCTTTTACTATTTTGAAGTATGTTCCCCGTATGCCTAGATGCTCAAGGGTTTTTATCAAGAAGGGTGCTGGATTTTATCAAAAGCTTTTTCTGCATCTACTGACAAAATCATGTGATTTTTGTTTTGACATCTGTTGATGTATTTAATTACATTTATCATTTTATGAATGTTGAACCAAACTTGCATCCCAGGAATGAAGCCTACTTGGTCATGATGGATGAATTTTGAGATGTATTGCTGAATTTGGTTTGCTAGGATCTTGTTGAGAATTTTAGCATCTATGTTCATCAAAGATATTGGCCTGTAGTTCTCTTTCTTTGTTGGCTCTTTACCTGGCTTGGATATCAATGTGATGTTGGCTTCATAAAATGATTTGGGGAGAGTTCCATCTTTTTCAATAGCCTGGAATACCTTCAGTAGAATTGGTATCAACTCCTCCTTAAATGTCTTGTAGAAGTCTGCTGGAAAGCCATCTGGACCAGGGTTTTTTTTTGTAGGAAGTTTTCTTATTACGTAGTCAATTTCCTTGATTGTTATTGGCCTATTTAGGGTCTCAATTTCTTCTTGTTCCAATCTAGGTAGGTTGTGTGATGTCAGAAAGTCCTCCATTTCCTTAAGGTATTCAAGTTTGTTTCTATACAAGTGTACGTAGCAGTCTCTAATGATCTTTTGTATTTCTTCAGGGTCAGATGTGACTTCATCTTTTGTGTTTCTGATTGTGCTTTTTTTTTCTCATTTTTCTTGGTCAGTCTAGCTAGGGGACCATCGATCTTGTTTGTCCTTTCAAAGAACCAGCTTTTTGTTTCATTGATTTTTTGTGTTATTTTTTGTCTTCTATGTCCTGGATTTGGACTTTTATTTTGGTGATCTGGATTCTTCTGCTGTAATTACTGTTTTTGTGGTCTTGCTTTTCCAGCTTCTTTAGGTGGCTTCCTAGGTTGTTAATTTGTGTTCCTTCCATTTTCTTCATGTGTGTTTGTAGGGATATAAATCCCCCTCTTACTAAAGGTTTCAGGGCATCCCAGAGATTTTGGTAAGATGTTTCTTCATTTTCATTTGTTTCCAGGTATCTCTTGATCTCTGTTTTGATTTCTTCATTGACACAGGAATTGTTTAGCATCATGCTGTTCTGTGTCCATCTCTTTGTGGGTTTTGGGAGGACTTTGTTGGTGTTCATGTTTATTTTTATTCCACTGTGGTCCAAGAAGGTGCATGGTAGAATGTCGGTCCTTTTAAATTTGGTTATGCTTGATTTATGTCCAATTACATGGTTGATCTTAGAACACATTCCTTGCAGTGATGAGTAGAATGTATATTCTGTGGTCTTTGGATGGAGTGTATTAAGTCCATTTGGTCCAAAGTCACATTGAGGTCCAGATTTCCCTGCTGATTTTTTGTCCTGATCTGTCTAGAGTTGTGAGCTGGGTATTAAAGTCTCCAGTTATGATGGTGTTAGAGTCAATATCTTTCTTCAGTTTCCCTAGAAGTTGCTTTATGAAAGTTGGCGCACCTATGTTGAGTGCATATATGTTTAGGATAGATATTTCTTGTTGATGGATTGAGCCTTTTATCATGATGTAGTGAACTTCTGTATCTTTTTTGATTTTTAATAGCTCAAATGGTGTTTTGTCTGAAATCAAGATTGCTACTCCTCCTTTCTTTTGCATTCCGTTCACCTGAAAGTTTGTTTCCCATCCTCTTACTTTGAGTCTGTGGGTGTCCTTTCTAGTGAGGTGAGTCTCTTGAAGGCAGTAGATTGTTGCCTGATGATATTTTATCCATTTTGCCATTCTATGTCTTTTCAGTGGTGCATTTAGTTCATTCACATTTAGGCTAATAATTGAAATCCAAGAGTTGGTCCCTGTCATAAGGTTCACACAGAGTTGTTCCTGTTTGTTTGTTGTCTTTCTTTGGGTTTTGGAGTTGGTTCATGTGTGTTTTTAATCTTTTGCCTGTACTCTTGAGAAGAATGTTGCTGTTCTTTTTTTCTTTTTCTTCTGTGCTCAATACTTTCTTAAGTGTTTCTTGTAGAGGTGGTCTGGTGGCAGCGTAGGTTCTTAGGCATTGGATAGCTGGAAAAGATTTCAATTCTCCCTCACTAATGATGCTTAGTTTGGCTGGGTAGGTTATTCTTGGTTGAAATTGTTTATCTTTTAGAACTTTGAAGATAGGGCCCCTGGATCTCCTAGCCTGAAGCGTTTCTGTGGATAAATCTGCTGCTATTCTAATTGGTTTTCCCTGGTAGGTAGTCTTACCTTTTTCTCTTGCTGCCTTTAGGATTTTTTCTTTTATAGCTACTTTGTTTAGGTGAATTATTATGTGCTAGGAGTTGGTCTTCTCATTTATTGTCTTGCCGGGGTTCTCTGAATCTCTTGTGTTTGGATTTTTTCATCCTTGATGAGATGAGGGAGGTTTCTTGAATGATTTCATGA
>NW_007128068.1:0-877 GCF_000164805.1 Carlito syrichta
CCTGCTGGAGAGAGTGTGGTGAAAAGGGAACACTTCTACCCTGTTGGCTGGAGTGTAAAGTAGTGCAACCTCTGTGGAAAGCAGTGTGGCGATTCCTAAAAGCTCTAAATATCAACCTCCCATATGACCCTGCAACCCCACTACTGGGAATATACCCAGAAGAACTCAAATCACTCTATAAAAAAGATACCTGCACATGTATGTTTATTGCAGCATTGTTCACAATAGCAAGAACCTGGAAACAACCATGCTGCCCACCAAAAGAGGACTGGATTAAACAAATGTGGTACGTATACACAATGGAATACTATGCAGCAATCAAAAAGAACAAAATCATGAATTTCGCAGCAACCTGGATGGAACTAGAGTCCATAATACTGAGTGACCTCTCACAGAAACAAAGATCCTAGTATCACATGTTCTCACTCATATAATGGACCTTGAACATCCAATGTAATACTATAAGAAAATGACTCATGGTACTGGGAAACTATGGGGGGGATGGTATTAACAGTAGCAAATATCTGTCTGGGGATGGGGAAACACCTCTTTTCAACAGGGTGCCTGAATGAAATGTAATTGTACACCTAACCCTTAACTGTACCCCGCAAAACCATAATAAAAAATATTGATTATGAAAAAAAATATTTGAAATGTAAAACAAAGTTACTTTGTCAATTTTTGTAAAGAAACAAAGATAACCTTCTCCCTATGGAAACTATGAGAAGAAAATATAGCCCCTTACAAAAACATGGTTTGTATCCTAGGTGTTAGAGTGTTATTATTAGTTCATGAGATTCACTTAAGGAAGCACTTTTAACACAAGAAAGTTAAACATGTTTTTTCTTCCTGGCTACAGACATGTTTCCCAGTAGTA
>NW_007128069.1:0-1087 GCF_000164805.1 Carlito syrichta
CTGTATGTTTATTGTAGCATTGTTCACAATAGCTAGAACCTGGAAACAACCATGCTGCCCACCAAAAGAGGACTGGATTAAACAAATGTGGTACGTATACACAATGGAATACTATGCAGCAATCAAAAAGAACAAAATCATGAATTTCGCAGCAACATGGATGTAACTAGAGTCCATAATACTGAGTGACCTCTCACAGAAACAAAGATCCTAGTATCACATGTTCTCACTCATATAATGGACCTTGAACATCCAATGTAATACTATAAGAAAATGACTCATGGTACTGGGAAACTATGGGGGGGATGGTATTAACAGTAGCAAATATCTGTCTGGGGATGGGGAAACACCTCTTTTCAACAGGGTGCCTGAATGAAATGTACTTGTACACCTAACCCTTAACTGTACCCCGCAAAACCATAATAAAAAATATTGATTATGAAAAAAAATATTTGAAATGTAAAACAAAGTTACTTTGTCAATTTTTGTAAAGAAACAAAGATAACCTTCTCCCTATGGAAACTATGAGAAGAAAATATAGCCCCTTACAAAAACATGGTTTGTATCCTAGGTGTTAGGGTGTTATTATTAGTTCATGAGATTCACGTAAGGAAGCACTTTTAACAACAAGAAAGTTAAAACATGTTTTTGCTTCCTGGCTTACAGACATGTTTCCCAGTAGTAATCAGTGTATTCACTGGAGAGTGGCCAAGTTGCTTACAAGTCTAGTTGATACTAATATGTTAAAGGCTTTCTCATTATCTATGCTGGTTCACTCCATATAATATTTTGATACAGGTGATATTAGGATTTCTTTAAAGTACAATGATTAATAAATGAAATTAAGTATGCAGTTTTTTCCTTCATTTGCAGCTGAAAGTTGACAGATGGATCTTGCAATTCAAATAGTTTCCAGCACAGCCTACTAAGTCTAACACCATGCTTATTAGTTACTTTTTTATTTATCTATTTATTTAGTTGGAAGTAAATAAAACACATTGTCCAAGAAAAGAGGTTATCAAATTTTCCTTAAAGGAAGGAGAAATAAAATATTAGATATCGTCAATGATGTTAAAACAAAAACACA
>NW_007128070.1:0-808 GCF_000164805.1 Carlito syrichta
GTAGTACTACTCTATGTAAGAGTTTGGCAAAGGAGATCAGGACATATTTAAAGAATACCAAGAAAATAAATTATACAAACTAAGTAGGGGTTTTCTTCATTTGCTGCAAACAAGTGGCAGATTAATTGACTTATTCAAACAATATAGAGTATAATCTACAGAGTCTAAAAGTACATTTTTTCATTTGTTTATTTATATATTTGGAAGTAAATTACGTTCAAAAAGAAAGAAGATTGTCAAATTTCCTTTGAAGAAAGCTGAAAGAAAACCTTAATTTTTCCCAATACTGTTGAGGAGAAAACAGAAACATGCATGCTGGAAAACTCTTGCTATAAAACATAAAAGATTGAGGTGAGATTATTTGTGTCAGTTCAGGGTTCAGCGGTGGGACTTCAGCATAGTCAAATACCTGCTCTGGAGTTCCCTTGACAGAACTCTGCTTCTCTGGGCTATAGAAATCTTTAGGGCTATGTATAAAAGTCTGTGTGCTATCTTCATCTCAGTTTATATTGAGACTGTTTCTTCGTTACATTAGAGGACTGAATCTAGGTCACATTTGAAAATGTTATGAAGACTGAAGATAAGTTCAAGACTCCATGAAGAGTTTCAACACATGCCCTTTACCGTAACTGCAGTTAAAGGCTCTAGATTATTTCACTCTTGGAATAAATTTCTGCAAACCCATAGTATTTAACACTATGTGTTTATTGCATTGCTTCAGGGATTGAAATATGGAAAGCCCCAAACAAAGTTGTCAGAACAACTTTTATAAAGCTATAAAGAAAAGTTTCTTCTCCCTATGGAAGCT
>NW_007128071.1:0-7867 GCF_000164805.1 Carlito syrichta
ATTAAGTCCCAAATAGGCAGTTTGCAGGTTTTTCTCCGTAAGCCAAATAATCTGTATTGCTCAGTAAAGCACAATTCTGGCAAGGGAACAACAAAGCAGGGCTTTTACTTGTTTCAGGTCCCATCGTAATTTGTTCCATGAACAGACATGAATGATCACACTGCGGTTTGTTTTACATTATGCCAAAGGTCCCCCAACATGCATATTTGTGTTTTGTCTCTAATGTCACTAGGAACATTTAAGGTTTTCTTTCAGTTTCCTTCAAAGGCAATTTGCCATTCAACTTTCTTTGTGAAAGTATTTTACTTACTTTAAATTAATTAATTTTACTTAGTTTTCAATTAATTAATGGTATGGTGCTAAACTCATTTGGTTATACTACAACCTGTTTGAATGGATGGATCCACCTGCCACCTGTAGATGACAAAAAAAGGAAAACCTAGTTATTTTATTTTATTGTCACTATGCTTTAAAAAAATCTTGATGTCTGCTTTTACTAACTCTTACCTAAACTGAAGCCACAAATATATCTTGGAAGCCTTTACCAGACTAGCATCAATGTATGTTTGTAGGAAACTGCCAATCTCCCATGAATGCACTTATTACCACTGGACAACATGCCTCTGGGACAGGAAAAGAAAATCTACATTTTGACTTTCTTGTTATTAAAGGTGCTTTCAATATTGAACACCATGAAATAATAACCTTCTAGCCCCTAGCATACAAACCACGTTTCCACAAGGGACTGTAATCTCTCCTTATACTTTCCATATGGATGAGGATGTTCTATTTGTACTTTTACAAAAATTGATCACACGAATTTGTCTGGGTTTTCACATGCATCAATCTCTGATCCAATGCAATGTGAAGGCTTAAACACCACTGACTTGCCTAAATTAATGCCAGGAGTGAAATAATGTAGTCTTAAGCTACTGTTAGAAGAAAGGGCATGAGTTTGTATCTCTTCACGTAGTCATGAGTCTAATATTTTTCCTTCTGAGATCTTAACTTTTCACCCAAATTCAGCCTCCTGCTGAAATTAAGAAACAGCCTCCAATTAAGCACAGAAGTAGAAAGCATTCAGTAGTTTTTCCTTAAGTCTAATATTCAAAGCACTTTTCTGCAAAAAGTACACTAGAGCAGGTTTGGACTTTGCTGTAACCTCACTACACAATGTTTTCTCATTTGACACAAATTATCACACCACATTTCATTATTCATTATACCGAGAGCCTTCCAACACGTGCGTTTGTGTTTTCTCTTTAATATCACTGGAATCATCTAAGGTTTACTTTCTGCTTCATTCAAAGGCAACTTGGCAATCTCTGTTTTTTTTTTTTTTTTTGTTAAAGTGTTGTACTTACTCCCAAGTACATAATATATAAATAATTAAATTGTAAAATAGTGTGGTGTTAGACTCAGTAGTTTATGCTGCAAACTGTTGGAATGGGTTGATACATCTGGCATCTGTTGGCAGCAAATGAAAAATTCTGGTTAGGTTTTTCTTTTTTTTCTTGCTATGTTTTTAAGAAATTACGATATCTGCTTTTGCAATCTCTGATCTAGAGTGAAGTTACACAGATAACGTGAAGCCTTTAGAAGTTTGGCATCAATGTAGGTTTGACGACTTTCTCACTCTCTGATCAATGCTCTGATTACCACTGAACAACTTGTCTGTGTGACAGGAAGAGAAAAACTATGTTTTAAATTGCTTGTTATTAAAACTGCTTCCTTTTGGGAATCCCATTAAGTAATCATAATCCTCTAGCATCTAGGGTAAAAACATATTTCTTATTGGGCTATTTTCTCTCCTCATAACTTCCATAGGGAGAAGGATCACTTTTTGCATTTTTACAAAGTTGACTGCAAATTTGTTTGGACTTTCAAATATTTTGATCCCTGAAAAAATCTAATGCATTGTCTTAAATACTATGTTTTTACTTAAGTTAATTAGGAGAGTGAATATTCTGCAGTTAAATGGTATGGTTTTAGAAATAATGGAGACTTAAACCTATCTTAATTTTTTATGATTTTTTTTCCTCTATTGACCAAAATTCAACCTCTTGATATAATTGGGAAACAACCTCCAAGTAAGTCCAGTAGCAGGGAGGACAAAGTGTTTTCTCCTTAAGGATAATGATTTCTATTGCCTAACAGAGAACTCTTCTGTCAAGGGAAAACAAAAGCAGGTTTTCTACTCTCCTGGTGTCCCAACACTCATTGTTCCTCACACTAACAGAAATGATCATACAACCTTCTATTACTTTTTATGCAAAGAGTCTTCCAATATGCATGTTTTTTAAGTCACTGGGGACGTCTAAGTATTTCTTTCAGCTCCCTTCAAAGACACTTTGGAAATATCATTTCTTTTTGAAATGATTGGTTTACTTCCAAATACATAAATAAATTAATCAATAAAGGAAACATGGGTGTTGTGTTAAGCACTTTAGTTTACACTGAAAAATTTTACAATGGGTGGATCTATCTGATACTTGTCAGCAGCAAATGAGGATTGATTATATTGTTTTTCTCTCTGGGTTTTAAAGAAATTCAAGTATCTGCTTTGCTAAACTCTTACAAAGAGTGAAGCTACACAGATAACGTGAAAGAATTTAGTAAGTTAGCATCAATGGAGGTTTGTAGGCTACTTTGCCAGTCCAATGAATGTACCAATTACTACTGAGCAACACATCTCTGGGACAGGAAAAGAAAAATTAGTTTTAACATGCTTGTTGCTAAAAGTGCTTTCTTTTATTGACTTCATGAAGTAATCAAAACACTCTATTCCCTAGTAAACAAACCATGTTACCATATGGAACTGGGCTCTCACCTTATAGCTTCAAGGGAGAAAGACCTTCTGTTTACACATTTATGAAAATTGACCTAGCAACTTTGGTGTTTTGCATATTTCAATCCCGGAAATACTGAAGTGCGTAGTTTAAATTCTATGGGCTTGCCTAAAAAATACTCTAGATCCTAGAATTACATTTAGAGTAAAGAACATGAGTTTGTGATTCTTCATGGAGACTGAGCCTATCTTCATTGTTTCTGACACTTTCGCCTTTGACCTAGATTCAGTCTCCTGAAGTAATTAGGAAACAGCCTCTATTTAAGAACAGAAATAGGTTGCACACAGGTGCTTCTGCTTAAGCCTAATAATCTCTATGGCCAGTGAAGTTTACTTCTGTCAAGTAAACTCCTGAACAGGTTTTTGACTTTGCTGGACTTTCATCAACTTTATTATCTGAACTGAATGAAATACCACAAAATATACTGCTATTTTTTAAAAAGAGTGTTCTAACATACATGACTGTGTTTTCTTTTTAATTGGGGACATCTAAGTTTTTCTTACAGTTTTATTCAAAGGCAATTTGTCAATCTCCTTTATGTGAAAGTGTTTTACTTACTTCCAAATACATAAATGAAAAAAATTTGATGTAAAAATCAATGTTATACTAGTTATACTTCAAACTGTTCAAATTAATGGATCTAAATGCCATTTGTAGACAGAGAATTAAGGAAAAACCTGGTAAATTTACTTTTTACCCTTCTATTCTTTAAAGAAATCTTGATTACTGCTTTGCTAGACTCACACATAGAGTGAAACTGCACAGATAACGTGGAATCCTTTAGCAAGCTAGCATCAACATAGGTTTGTAGGTGATTTGGCTGATCTCTAATGAATGCACTGATTACCATTGACAAACATCACTGGGAAAGAAAAGAAAACTGCATTGTACCTTTATGTTGCTAAAAGTGCTTCCTTTTGTGAATCCTATGAAATAATCATAAAATTTTAGCACCTAGGATAAAGCCATGTTTCTATAAGAAACTGTGTTCTATCCTCATAGCTTCAATTGGGAGAAGGTCTTTCTTTTTTTAGTATTACAAAATTGTCCTGGCAACATTATTTGTATATATATATTTCAATCGCCAAAGCAATGCAATATAGTCTTGAATACTATGGTCTTGCTTGAATAAATATCAGGAGTAAATTTATCTAGAGCCTTAACTGCAATGAGAGTTAGGGGCACGTGTTTTTTACTTTTCATGTAGTTATGAGCCTATCTTCACTCTTTCTGACCTATTTACCACTGGTCTAGACCCAGACCTCTGAGGTAATGAGGAAATATTCTTCAATTAAGTCCAAAATTATGTGGAATTCAAATGTTTCTCCTTAAGCCTAATGATTTCTATTTACTAGTGAGGTATTTTCTGGCAAGGCAATTTCACAGCAGGTTTTTAACTTTGTTTGAGTCCTATTACCCTTTGTTCTCGGGACCAAAACAAATGATTGCACCACATTGTGTTACTTATTAACCAAGTGTCTTCCAACATTCAAATTTGAGTTTCCTCTTTAACAAAACTAGGATAATCTAAGGATTTCTTTTAATGTCCTTCAAAGATAATTTGGCAATCAACTTTATTTTTGAAAGTGTTTTGCTTACTCCTAAATGAGGTAAATAGCTAATTAAAAAATAAATAATTAAACAGTGTAGTGTTAGACTCAGTATGTTGTACTGTACACTGTTTGAAAGGATGAATCCATGTGCCATTTATTGGCTGCAAATGAAAGAAAAATCTGGTTAGTTTATTTCATTTTGTTCTCACTATGTTTTAAAGAAGTCCTGCTATCTACTTTGGCAACCTCTTTTTTTTTTTTTTTTTTTTTTTTTTTTTGAGTTGGAGTCTCACTCTGTCGCCCAGACTGGAGTGCAGTGGCCGCTCCCGGCCACCGCAGCCTCGACCTGCTGGGCTCTGGCGATCCTTCCGCCTCAGCCTTCCGAGTAGCCGGAATTACAGGCGCGCGCTACCATGCCCAGCTGATTTTTTGATTTATTGTAGAGATGAGGTCTCGCTGCCCAGGCGGGTCTCGAACCCGTGGGCTCAGGCAATCCACTCACCTCAGCCTCCCAAAGGCGCGGGATTACAGGCTGAGCCACCGAGCCCGGCTACAACCTCTTACATAGAGTGAAGCTACACAGATAATTTAGAAACCTGTAGCTGCTTAACATCAAGTAGGATTGTGGGGGAATTTGTCTCTCTCTGATGAAAGCACTGACTATTATTGGACAACACGTCTCTGAGATAGGAAGAGAAAAATTACATTTTAATTTTCTTGTTGCTAAAAGTGCTTCATTTTGTGAACACCATCAAATAATCACAACATTCTAGCCCTAGGATGCAAACTATGCTTCCGTAAAGGTCAATGTTCTATCTACATAGCTTCCATGAGGAGAAGGACGTTCTCTTTGTCTCATCTCAAAAATTGACCTAGCAAATTTGTTTGGTGGTTCACATATTTTAACCCCTGAAAGAATGCAATGTGTACTCTTAAATACTGTTTACTTATGTAAATTAATTACAGGAGTAAAATAGTCCCGTGATTTAAACTGAAGTTAGTATAAAGGGTATGAGTTTTTCACTCTTCTTGGAGACTTGGCCCTATTTTCATTGCTTCAGAATTTTTCCTTTCTCACCTGGATTCAGCCCTCTAAGATAGCATCCGCCAATTAAGCAGATAATTTGGTAGCACGCAGATGTTTCTCCTTAAACCTAATATTTTATGTTGCCCAGCAAAGAATGTTACTGGCAAGGAAGTCCACAGTCGATTTTTGACTATGCTGGGGTGCCTCTGAGATAATGAGCAAATAACCACCAATTAAGCAAAGAAGTAATTGGAATTCTGGTATCTTTCCTTATGTGTAATGTTTCCTATTTCTCAACAAAGCACTTTTATAGAAAGGGAACTCCGGAGATGGTTGTGACTTCACTGGAGTCCCACTACACTTTGTTCCTTGAACTGACACAAATGATTACAGCATTTTTCATTTTGTATTACAGTGAATCTTTCTACATGCATGATTGAGGTTTTCTCTCATTCAGGACATTTAGGGGTTTCTTTCAGCTTCCTCCAAAGGCAATTTGGAAATCTCCTTTCTTTGTGAACTTTTCTTTTTTTACTTATTTTCAAATAAATAAATATGTTTGGTGTTTCACTCACATGGGTGTATTGTGATCTGCTTGAATGGTTGGATTCATCTGACACCTGTCTGTGGCAAATGAAAGAAAAACCTTCATTTTATCTTTTGCTTGCTATGTTTTAAAGAAATCCTGATATCTGCTTTGTCAAATTTTACCTAGAGTGAAGTCACAAAGATAATTTTGGAGACTTTAGGAGATTTGCATCAATGTAGGATTGTTGGTATCACTGACACTCTCTGATGAAGGCCCTGATTACCCCTGGGCAACACTTCTCTGACACAGGATGAGAAAAACAGCATTTTAGTTTCCATCTTGTTAAAAATGCTTCCTTTGTGATCCCCATGAAATATTTAATACAGAACCTAGCCCTTAGATTACAAACCTTGTTTACATAGAAACTGTGTTCTCTCCTCATAGCTTCCATAGGGAGAAGAAACTTTTCTTTATAGCTTTATAAAAGTTGTTCTGACAACTTTGTTTGGGGCTTTCCATATTTCAATCCCTGAAGCAATGCAATAAACACATAGTGTTAAATACTATGAGTTTGCAGAAATTTATTCCAGGAGTGAAATAATCTAGAGCCTTTAACTGCAGTCACGGTAAAGGGCATGTGTTGAAACTCTTCATGGAGTCTTGAACTTATCTTCAGTCTTCATAACATTTTCAGATGTGACCTAGATTCAGTCCTCTAATGTAACAAAGAAACAGCCTCAATATAAACTGAGATGAAGATAGCACACAGACTTTTATACATAGCCCTAAAGATTTCTATAGCCCAAAGAAGCACAGTTCTGTCAAGGGAACTCCAGAGCAGGTATTTGACTATGCTGAAGTCCCACCGCTGAACCCTGAACTGACACAAATAATCTCACCTCAATCTTTTATGTGTTATAGCAAGAGTCTTCCAGCATGCATGTTTCTGTTTTCTCCTCAACAGTATTGGGAAAACCTACGGTTTTCTTTCAGCTTTCTTCAAAGGAAATTTGACAATCTTCTTTCTTTTTGAACGTAATTTACTTCCAAATATATAAATAAACAAATGAAAAAATGTACTTTTAGACTCTGTAGATTATACTCTATATTGTTTGAATAAGTCAAATTAATCTGCCACTTGTTTGTAGCAAATGAAGAAAACCCTACTTAGTTTGTATAATTTATTTGCTTGGTATCTTTAAATATGTCCTGATCTCCTTTGCCAAACTCTTACATAGAGTAGTACTACACAGATAATGTAAAATCTTTAGCAGGTTAGCATCAACGTAGTTTTGTAGGCGACTTTATCATTTTGCAATGAATGTGATGAGTACCACTGAGCAACATATCTCTGGGACAAGAAAAGAAAAACAACCTTTGAAATTTCTGTTTCCTTAAAGATCTTCCCGTTGTAAACCACACGAAATAATTATAATATTCTAGAACCTAAGTTAGAAGACATGTTTCCATAAGGGAGTGCATTCTCTCCTAATCGCCTCCATAGGGTGAAGGAACTTCTCTTTTTACTTTTAGAAATATTGACCTAGCAATATTGTTTGGAGTTTCATATATTTCTATCCATGATACAGTGACATGTGTAATGTTAAATACTATGGACTTGTCTAAATTAATTCCAAGATTGAAGTAATCTATAGGCTTAAGCAACAGTTTAATATGAGTTTTTGACTCTTCATGGATTCTTGAGCCTATCTTTATTCTTTCTGACTTTTCACCACTGATGCAGATTCACCCAGTTGATGTAATAACAAAATAGCCTCTAAGTTACCTCAGAAGCATGTAGAACAAATGTATTTCTCCTTAATCTTTATGATCTCAATTTATCAGTGAAGGGCTGTTCTGGCAAGGGAACTCCAAAACAGGTTTTTGTCTTTGCTGGAGTCCCACCACA
>NW_007128072.1:0-5319 GCF_000164805.1 Carlito syrichta
AATTTAAACTATGCACTTCAGTATTTCCGGGATTGAAATATGCAAAACACCAAAGTTGCTAGGTCAATTTTCATAATTGTGTAAACAGAAGGTCTTTCTCCCTTGAAGCTATAAGGTGAGAGCCCAGTTCCATATGGTAACATGGTTTGTTTACTAGGGAATAGAGTGTTTTGATTACTTCATGAAGTCAATAAAAGAAAGCACTTTTAGCAACAAGCATGTTAAAACTAATTTTCCTTTTCCTGTCCCAGAGATGTGTTGCTCAGTAGTAATTGGTACATTCATTGGACTGGCAAAGTAGCCTACAAACCTCCATTGATGCTAACTTACTAAGTTCTTTCATGTTATCTGTGTAGCTTCACTCTTTGTAAGAGTTTAGCAAAGCAGATACTTGAATTTCTTTAAAACCCAGAGAGAAAAACAATATAATCAATCCTCATTTGCTGCTGACAATTATCAGATAGATCCACCCATTGTAAAAATTTTCAGTGTAAACTAAAGTGCTTAACACAACACCCATGTTTCCTTTATTGATTAATTTATTTATGTATTTGGAAGTAAACCAATCATTTCAAAAAGAAATGATATTTCCAAAGTGTCTTTGAAGGGAGCTGAAAGAAATACTTAGATGTCCCCAGTGACTTAAAAAACATGCAGATTGGAGGACTCTTTGCATAAAAAGTAATAGAAGGTTGTATGATCATTTCTGTTAGTGTGAGGAACAATGAGTGTTGGGACACCAGGAGAGTAGAAAACCTGCTCTTGTTTTTTTCCCTTGACAGAAGAGTGCTCTGTTAGGCAATAGAAATCATTATCCTTAAAGAGAAAACACTTTGTCCTCCCTGCTACTGGACTTACTTGGAGGTTGTTTCCCAATTATATCAAGAGGTTGAATTTTGGTCAATAGAGGAAAAAAAATCATAAAAAATTAAGATAGGTTTAAGTCTCCATTATTTCTAAAACCATACCATTTAACTGCAGAATATTCACTCTCCTAATTAACTTAAGTAAAAACATAGTATTTAAGACAATGCATTAGATTTTTTCAGGGATCAAAATATTTGAAAGTCCAAACAAATTTGCAGTTCAACTTTGTAAAAATGCAAAAAGTGATCCTTCTCCCTATGGAAGTTATGAGGAGAGAAAATAGCCCAATAAGAAATATGTTTTTACCCTAGATGCTAGAGGATTATGATTATTTAATGGGATTCCCAAAAGGAAGCAGTTTTAATAACAAGCAATTTAAAACATAGTTTTTCTCTTCCTGTCACACAGACAAGTTGTTCAGTGGTAATCAGAGCATTGATCAGAGAGTGAGAAAGTCATCAAACCTACGTTGATGCCAAACTTCTAAAGGCTTCACGTTATCTGTGTAGCTTCACTCTAGATCAGAGATTGCAAAAGCAGATATTGTAATTTCTTAAAAACATAGCAAGAAAAAAAAGAAAAACCTAACCAGAATTTTTCATTTGCTGCCAACAGATGCCAGATGTATCAACCCATTCCAACAGTTTGCAGTATAAACTACTGAGTCTAACACCACACTATTTTACAATTTAATTATTTATATATTATGTACTTGGGAGTAAGTACAACACTTTAACAAAAAAAAAACAGAGATTGCCAAGTTGCCTTTGAATGAAGCAGAAAGTAAACCTTAGATGATTCCAGTGATATTAAAGAGAAAACACAAACGCACGTGTTGGAAGGCTCTCGGTGTAATGAATAATGAAATGTGGTGTGATAATTTGTGTCAAATGAGAAAACATTGTGTAGTGAGGTTACAGCAAAGTCCAAACCTGCTCTAGTGTACTTTTTGCAGAAAAGTGCTTTGAATATTAGACTTAAGGAAAAACTACTGAATGCTTTCTACTTCTGTGCTTAATCGGAGGCTGTTTCTTAATTTCAGCAGGAGGCTGAATTTGGGTGAAAAGTAAAGATCTCAGAAGGAAAAATATTAGACTCATGACTACGTGAAGAGATACAAACTCATGCCCTTTCTTCTAAACTGTAGCTTAAGACTCTACATTATTTCACTCCTGGCATTAATTTTAGGCAAGCCAGTGGTGTTTAAGCCTTCACATTGCATTGGATCAGAGATTGATGCATGTGAAAACCCAGACAAATTTGTGTGATCAATTTTTGTAAAAGTACAAATAGAACATCCTCATACATATGGAAAGTATAAGGAGAGATTACAGTCCCTTATGGAAACGTGGTTTGTATGCTAGGGGCTAGAATGTTATTATTTCATGATGTTCAATATTGAAAGCACCTTTAATAACAAGAAAGTCAAAATGTAGATTTTCTTTTCCTGTCCCAGAGGCATGTTGTCCAGTGGTAATAAGTGCATTCATGGGAGATTGGCAGTTTCCTACAAACATACATTGATGCTAGCCTGGTAAAGGCTTCCAAGATATATTTGTAGCTTCAGTTTAGGTAAGAGTTAGTAAAAGCAGACATCAAGTTTTTTTTAAAGCATAGTGACAATAAAATAAAATAACTAGGTTTTCCTTTTTTTGTCATCTACAGGTGGCAGGTGGATCCATCCATTCAAACAGGTTGTAGTATAACCAAATGAGTTTAGCACCATACCATTAATTAATTGAAAACTAAGTAAAATTAATTAATTTAAAGTAAGTAAAATACTTTCACAAAGAAAGTTGAATGGCAAATTGCCTTTGAAGGAAACTGAAAGAAAACCTTAGATGTTCCTAGTGATATTAGAGACAAAACACAAATATGCATGTTGGGGGACCTTTGGCATAATGTAAAACAAACCACAGTGTGATCATTCATGTCTGTTCATGGAACAAATTACGATGGGACCTGAAACAAGTAAAAGCCCTGCTTTGTTGTTCCCTTGCCAGAACTGTGCTTTACTGAGCAATAGAGATTATTTGGCTTATGGAGAAAAACCTGCAAACTGCCTATTTGGGACTTAATTAGAGGCTATTGTCTAACTTTGTCAGAAGACTGAATTAAGGTCAAAGGTGAAACACTCAAAAGAAAAAAAAGGCTAAAAATGCCTTGTATTAAAAATGTACACCCTTTATTCTAAATTCAGTTTATGGCTCTAGATTATTTTACTTCAGGAATTTATTTAGAGAAACCCATAGTATTTAATTTTACACATTCCATTGTTTCAGGGTTTGAAATATGTAAAACCTCAAATAAAATTACAAGGTCAGTTATTGTAAAAGTACAAAAAGAAGTTTCTTCTCCATATGGAAGCTATGAGGAGAGAACTCTGCACCATATAGAAACATGGATTGTATTCTAGGGACTGCAGTGTTCTAATTATTTCATGGGGCTTACAAAAAGAAGCAGTCTAACAAAAAGTGAATTAAAACTTATTCTTACTCTTACTATCCCAGAGACTTGTTGCTAAGTGGTAATCAGTGCATTTATTGAAGAGAGGCAATGTTGCCTACAAACTTACATTAATGCTACCCCATTCAAGATTTTCATATTATCTGTTTAGCTTCCCTCTAGGTAAGAATTGGCAAAGCAAATATCATGATTTTTAAAGCATATTGAGAAAACAAAAAATAAAATAATCAATATTTTCCTTCATTTGCAGCCAACAGATGGTAGAAGGTAGATCAATCCAACCATTCAAACAATTTTCAGTATAACTTTCTGAGACTAACCTACACTATTTATATGTATTTATTTATCTTTTTATATATTTGGTAGTAAGTTAAACACATTCACAAATAATGGTAATTGAAAAATTGTCTCTGAAGGAAGCTGAAGAAAATTTACATTTTTTCAGTGATGTTAGAAAGAAAGCAGAAATGTGCATATTACAGGACACTGCATAATAATGAATGTGGTGTAATCATGTGTGTCAGTTCAAAGAACAAAGGGTAATTGGACTCCAGTAAAGTCAATAACCTACTCTGGAGTTCCCAGAGTGCCTCATTAGGAAATAGAGACATTTAGGGTTAAGCAGAATCGCCTGTGTGTTACATACTTCTGGGTTTCATTGACATCTGCTTCCTAATTGCCTCAGGAGGTTGAATCTAGGCCAAGTGTGAAAAATATAGAAGGAAAGAATATAGACTTAAGGCTCCATAAAGACATAAAAGCTCATTCCCTTTACTCTAAATGCAGATTAAAGCTCTGAGTTATTTACTCCTGGAATTAATTTAGGCAAGTTCATAGTATTAACGTCTATACATTTCATTGTTTCAGAAATGAAATATGTGAAACCCCAACAAAATTGTTAAGAAAATTATTGTGAAAGTAAAAAGAGAATGTCCACACTGAGATAGCACCTAACTCCAGTCAGACTGGCAATTATCAACAACTCAAAAAATAACAGCTGCTGGAGAGGGTGTGGTGAAAAGGGAACACTTCTACACTGTTGGTGGGAGTGTAAACTAGTGCAACTTCTGTGGAAAGCAGTGTGGCGATTCCTAAAAGCTCTAAAAATCGATCTTCCATATGACTCCACAATCCCCCTACTGGGAATATACCGTGAAGACCTCACATCACTCTATAAAAAAGATCCCTGCACATGTATGTTTATCGCAGCGTTGTTCACAATAGCAAGAACCTGGAAACAACCATGCTGCCCATCAAAAGAGGACTGGATTTAAAAAATGTGGTACATATACACGATGGAATACTACGCAGCCATCAAAAAGAACAAAATCATGAATTTCGCAGCAACATGGATGGAACTAGAGTCTATAATACTGAGTGACCTCTCACAGAAACAAAGATCCAAGTATCACATGGTCTGATTCATATAATGGACCTTGAAAATCCAATGTAATATTATAAGAAAATGACTGACGGTACTGGGAAACTATGGGGGGAGGGGGATGGGATTAACAGTCGCAAATATCTGTCTAGGGATGGGGAAACACCTCTTATCAACAGGGAGCCTGAATGAAACGTAATTGTACACCTAACCCTTAACTGTACCCCACAAAATCATAATAAAAAATATTGATTAAAAAAAGAATGTCCATCTCAATATGAAATCTATGAAGAGAACACAGTCCTTTATGAAAACATGCTTTGTTTTCTAGGAACCAGGATGTTATGATTATTTTGTGGAGTTGACAGCAGGAAGGACTTTTATAATTAAGCAAGTTAAAAGTTAGTTTTTCTCTTCCTTTCCTAGAAACGTGTTGTGCAGTGTCAATCAGTGCATTCCTCAAAGAGTGGTAAAGTCATGTACACACCTACATTGATGCTAACCTGCTAAAGGCTTCCACATTATCTGTGTAGCATCACTGTTGGTTAGAGTTTGGCAAAATAGATATAAAGATTAATTTTAAAACAGTGTGACAAAAGCTAAAA
>NW_007128073.1:0-798 GCF_000164805.1 Carlito syrichta
CGAATACTACACAGCCATCAAAAAGAACAAAATCATGAATTTCGCAGCAACATGGATGGAACTAGAGTCTATAATATTGAGTGACCTCTCACAGAAACAAAGATCCGAGTATCACATGTTCTCACTCATATAATGGACCTTGAACATCCAATGTAATACTATAAGAAAATGACTGATGGTACTGGGAAACTATGGGGGGAGGGGGATGGGATTAACAGTCGCAAATATCTGTCTAGGGATGGGGAAACACCTCTTATCAACAGGGAGCCTGAATGAAACGTAATTGTACACCTAACCCTTAACTATACCCCACAAAATCATAATAAAAAATATTGATTAAAAAAAGAATGTCCATCTCAATATGAAATCTATGAAGAGAACACAGTACTTTATGAAAACATGTTTTGTTTTCTAGGAACCAGGATGTTATGATTATTTTGTGGAGTTGACAGCAGGAAGGACTTTTATAATTAAGCAAGTTAAAATGTAGTTTTTCTCTTCCTTTCCTAGAAACGTGTTGTGCAATGTCAATCAGTGCATTCCTCAAAGAGTGGTAAAGTCATGTACACACCTACATTGATGCTAACCTGCTAAAGGCTTCCACATTATCTGTGTAGCATCACTGTTGGTTAGAGTTTGGCAAATAGATATAAAGATTAATTTTTAAAACAGTGTGACAAAAGCTAAAATAAATTAGCCATGTTTTTCCCGTATTTGCCACCAACAGGTGGCAGATGCATTCAACCATTCCATTTGATGTATAACCTACTGACCATAATACACTGTTTTTTCATTTAA
>NW_007128074.1:0-860 GCF_000164805.1 Carlito syrichta
AAAATGACTGACGGTACTGGGAAACTATGGGGGGAGGGGGATGGGATTAACAGTCGCAAATATCTGTCTAGGGATGGGGAAACACCTCTTATCAACAGGGTGCCTGAATGAAACGTAATTGTACACCTAACCCTTAACTGTACCCCACAAAATCATAATAAAAAATATTGATTAAAAAAAGAATGTCCATCTCAATATGAAATCTATGAAGAGAACACAGTCCTTTATGAAAACATGTTTTGTTTTCTAGGAACCAGGATGTTATGATTATTTTGTGGAGTTGACAGCAGGAAGGACTTTTATAATTAAGCAAGTTAAAAGTTAGTTTTTCTCTTCCTTTCCTAGAAACGTGTTGTGCAGTGTCAATCAGTGCATTCCTCAAAGAGTGGTAAAGTCATGTACACACCTACATTGATGCTAACCTGCTAAAGGCTTCCACATTATCTGTGTAGCATCACTGTTGGTTAGAGTTTGGCAAAATAGATATAAAGATTAATTTTTAAAACAGTGTGACAAAAGCTAAAATAAATTAGCCATGTTTTTCCTGTATTTGCCACCAACAGGTGGCAGATGCATTTAACCATTCCATTTGATGTATAACCTACTGACCATAATACACTGTTTTTTCATTTAATTGATTATTTGTTCATCAAATTATGTATTTGGAAATAAGTAAAAGACAATCACAAAAAAGTGGCTTGACAAATTGAGTTTGAAGGAGGCTGACACAAATCTTAGATATTCCCAGAGATATATATGTATATATATTTTTTCAGTTGGAGTCTCACTCTGTCACCCAGACTGGAGTACAGTGTCCACTCCCAGCCACCGCAGCCTCGACCTGCTGGGCTCTGGCGATC
>NW_007128075.1:0-922 GCF_000164805.1 Carlito syrichta
CAAGTTAAAAGTTAGTTTTTCTCTTCCTTTCCTAGAAACGTGTTGTGCAGTGTCAATCAGTGCATTCCTCAAAGAGTGGTAAAGTCATGTACACACCTACATTGATGCTAACCTGCTAAAGGCTTCCATATTATCTGTGTAGCATCACTGTTGGTTAGAGTTTGGCAAAATAGATATAAAGATTAATTTTTAAAACAGTGTGACAAAAGCTAAAATAAATTAGCCATGTTTTTTCTGTATTTGCCACCAACAGGTGGCAGATGCATTTAACCATTCCATTTGACGTATAACCTACTGTTTTTTCATTTAATTGATTATTTGTTCATCAAATTATGTATTTGGAAATAAATAAAAGACAATCACAAAAAAGTGGCTTGACAAATTGAGTTTGAAGGAGGCTGACACAAATCTTAGATATTCCCAGAGATATATATGTATATATTTTTTTCAGTTGGAGTCTCACTCTGTCACCCAGACTGGAGTGCAGTGTCCACTCCCAGCCACCGCAGCCTCGATCTGCTGGGCTCTGGCGATCCTTCAGCCTCAGCCTTCCAAGTAACTGGAACTACAGGCACACACTACCACACCCGGCTCATTTTGATTTATTGTAGAGATGAGGTTTCGCCAAGTTTCACAGGTAGGTCTTGAACCCATGGGTTCAGGCAATTCCCAGAGATATTAAAGAGAAAACACAAACCTGCATATTGCAAGAACTTTTGATGTTATAAAAAATGGAATGTGGTGTAATCATTTGTGTTATTTAAGGGAACAAATCATGATGGATTTCACCAAGTAAAAAACCTGCTCTTCAATTCCCTTCACAGAAGAGTGCTTTGCAGGGCAACAGAGATCATTAGACTTAAGAAAAAATATGGCATTCTACAAACTTCTAGCTTATTTGGAGGTTGTTTCTTTTCTGCCA
>NW_007128076.1:0-851 GCF_000164805.1 Carlito syrichta
GAAAAAAAAAAAAAAACGTTAGTTGACCCCAGTGATGTTAAAGAGAAAATAGAAATGTGCAGATTGGAAGACACTTGGTGTAATAAATAACAGTATGTGGAGGATTATTTGCGTCAGTTCAGTGAACAAAGCATGGCAGAAGATGTGCAACGTCATAAACTTTCTCTAGTATTTTCTAGGAAGAACAGTGCATCATTAGTCAATGGTGATCATCATGCTTAAGAAAATAAAACCTGTATGCTACCTATTTCTGGGCTTAATTACAGGCTGTTTCCTAATTACCTCAAGAAGTTGGATCTTGGTTAAAAGTGAAAAATTCACAAGGAACAAAGATAGACTCATGTCTCCATGAAGAGATAAAAACCAATGACTTTTACTCTAACTGCACCTTAAAACTCTAGATAATTTTACATATGGAATTAATTAAGACAATAATATTATTCAAGACAACACATTTCATTATTTTAGGGATTGTAATATATGAAATCCCCAAAAAGTTGCAAAGTCAATTTTTGTAAAGGTGAAAAGAGAAATTCCTTCTCCTTATGGAAGTTATGAGAAAAGAACAGTCAAATGGGGAAACATGGTTTGTATTTTATGGGTATAGTGTTATGTTTATCTCATGGAGTTCACAAAAGGAAACATTTTAGCAACAAGTAATTTAAAACAATTTCTTTTTACTTCCTGACTTAGAGATGTTCTGCCCAGTGGTAATCAGTCCCTTCATCAGAGAGTGGCAAAGCTGCCTACAAGCATACGTTGATACTCCCTTGCTAAATGATTCCATACTATATACGTAGCTTCACTGTAGCTTCATGTTTGGCTATGCAGATGTCAGAATGTTTTAGAGC
>NW_007128077.1:0-740 GCF_000164805.1 Carlito syrichta
CTTCATGTTTGGCTATGCAGATGTCAGAATGTTTTAGAGCATAGTGAGAAAAAAACTAAACAAAGCTTTTATTTTGTCACTGATTGGTGAGACATGAACCCAACTATTCAAACAGTTTACAGTGTAACCTACTGAATCTAGCACATGCTATTTATTTATTTATTTATTTTCTAAATTTATGTGCTTGGAAATTGTAAAACACTTTCCCATAGGTTGCCAAAATATATTTGAATGAAGCTGTAAGAAAACTTTAGATGTTCCCAGATAAGTTAGAGAACACACAAACGTGCATGTTAGAAGACACTTTGTGTAATAGACAAATGTGGTTTGATAATTTCTTTCAATTCTGGGACCAAATCTTGGTGGAAGTCTGACAAAGTAAAAAATCTGTTATGAACTTCATTAACCAGAGGAAAGCTTTGCGGAGCAATAGAGATTATTAGGCTTAAGGAGAAACACTTTTGTGATACCTGCTTCTGAACTAAATTACAGGCTCTTTTCAATTACCTCAGAAGGCTGAATATAGGTTAGAGGTAAAAAGTTAGAAGGAGTGAAGACAGGCTTAAGACTCCATGGAGAATTAAAAACTCATGCCCTTTACTCTAACTGCGGCTTAAGACTCTAAATTATGCCAATTATTTAATTAATTTTAGAAAACCTGTAGTATTTAAGATGATGAATTGCATTGTGTCAGGATTAAAATATATGAACACCAAACATAGTTGTTAGGTCACTTTTTT
>NW_007128078.1:0-4107 GCF_000164805.1 Carlito syrichta
ACTCTAACTGCACCTTAAAACTCTAGATAATTTTACATATGGAATTAATTAAGACAATAATATTATTCAAGACAACACATTTCATTATTTTAGGGATTGTAATATATGAAATCCCCAAAAAGTTGCAAAGTCAATTTTTGTAAAGGTGAAAAGAGAAATTCCTTCTCCTTATGGAAGTTATGAGAAAAGAACACTCAAATGGGGAAACATGGTTTGTATTTTATGGGTATAGTGTTATGTTTATCTCATGGAGTTCACAAAAGGAAACATTTTAGCAACAAGTAATATAAAACAATTTCTTTTTACTTCCTGACTTAGAGATGTTCTGCCCAGTGGTAATCAGTCCCTTCATCAGAGAGTGGCAAAGCTGCCTACAAGCATACGTTGATACTCCCTTGCTAAATGATTCCATACTATATACGTAGCTTCACTGTAGCTTCATGTTTGGCTATGCAGATGTCAGAATGTTTTAGAGCATAGTGAGAAAAAAGATGAACAAAGTTTTATTTTGTCACTGATTGGTGAGACATGAACCCAACTATTCAAACAGTTTACAGTGTAACCTACTGAATCTAGCACATGCTATTTATTTATTTATTTATTTTCTAAATTTATGTGCTTGGAAATTGTAAAACACTTTCCCATAGGTTGCCAAAATATATTTTAATGAAGCTGTAAGAAAACTTTAGATGTTCCCAGATAAGTTAGAGAACACACAAACGTGCACGTTAGAAGACACTTTGTGTAATAGACAAATGTGGTTTGATAATTTCTTTCAATTCTGGGACCACATCCTGGTGGAAGTCTGACAAAGTAAAAAATCTGTTATGAACTTCATTAACCAGAGGAAAGCTTTGCGGAGCGATAGAGATTATTATGCTTATGAGAAACACTTTTGTGATATCTGCTTCTGAACTAAATTACAGGCTCTTTTCAATTACCTCAGAAGGCTGAATATAGGTTAAAGGTAAAAAGTTAGAAGGAGCGAAGACAGGCTTAAAACTCCATGGAGAGTTAAAAACTCATGCCCTTTACTCTAACTGCGGCTTAAGACTCTAAATTATGCCAATTATTTAATTAATTTTAGAAAACCTGTAGTATTTAAGATGATGAATTGCATTGTGTCAGGGATTAAAATATATGAAACACCAAACAAAGTTGCTAGGTCACTTTTTGTTAAAGTATAAAGAGAAGGTCTTCCCTATGGAAGCTGTGAGGAGAGAACACAGTTCCAAATGCAAATGTTTTTTCTTATGTTAGAGTATTATGATTATTTTATAGGGTTTATTGAAGCACTGTTAGCAACAAACATGTTGAAATGTAGTTTTCTTTCTTCTGTCCCAAATAATTGTTGTCCAGTGGTCAAAAGTGTGTTCATCAGAGAGTGATTCTGTCCTCCTAAAACCTTCCACATTATCTTTGTAGCTTCACCACAGGTAAGAATTTGACAAAGCAGATATCAGAATTTCTTTAAAGCATAGCAAGAAAAAACTAGACTTACCAGTACTTTTCTTCACTTACCGCCAATAAGTAGCAGATAAATAAAACCAAACGTTTTGTAGTATAACCCAGTTATTCTAACATGACACTATTTAATTATTTATTTTTCTTTGAATGTATTTGGATGTAAGTAAAACACTTTCACAATGAATGGAGATTGACAAATTATAATTGAAGGGAGTTGAAAAAATACTTTAACATTCCTGGTGATTTTAAAACTAAAATGTAAACGTGCATATTGGAAGACAGTTTGCCTAATAAATAGCAGAATGTAGTTTGAGTATTTGTGCCAGTTCAGGGAACAGAGCATGTTGGAGTCCCATAACATCAAATCTTCTATGGTGTTCCCTTGTCAAAATGGTGCTTCACTGGGCATTAGAGATCATTAGGCTTAAGGAGAAGCACATATGTATTACCTAGCTTTGGATTTCACTGGAGGCTGTTTCTAAATTACCTGAGGAGGATGAATTTAGATCATAGGTGACAAATTCAGAAGGAACAAAGATAGACTTAAGGCTCCATGAATACCTAAAAGTTCATGTTCTTTATTCTAAGTGCAGCTTATGGCTCTAGATGATTTATCTGTGGAAGTAATTTAGGCAAGATCATAGTACTAAAGTATATACATTGCATTTTTCCAAGCACTGCAATATGTTAAATTTTTAAAAAATTGCTAAGTCACTTTTTGTAAAAGTACAAAGAGAAGTCATTTTCTCTATGAAAACTCTAATGAACGAACACAGACTCTTATGAAAACATGATTTGTATCCTATGGCTAAAACGTTATAATTTTTTTCCTTGGGAGTCACAGAAGGAAGAATTTCAGCAACACATAAGGTAAAATGTAGTTTTGTTTTGTTTTGTTTTTTGAGTTGGATTCTCACTCTGTCACCCAGACTGGAGTGCAGTGGTCACTCCCGGCCACCACAGCTGGGCTCCAGCGATCCTTCCACCTCAGCCTTCCGAGTAGACGGAATTACAGGCATGCACTACCACGCCTGGCTATTTTTTTTGATTTATTGTAGAGATGAGGTCTCGCTGTGCAGGCGGGTCTCGAATCCGTGGGCTCAGGCAATCCACTCACCTCAGCCTCCCAAGGCGCGGGATTACAGGCTGAGCCACCGAGCCCGGCTAACATGTAGTTTTTCTTTTCCAGTCTCAGAGAAGTGCTGCCCAATGGTTATTAGTGCATTCATTAGAGAGTGACTAAGTCACCTAAAAGCTCCATTGATGTTACCCTGCTAAAAGTTTCAACATTATCTGTGAAGCTTGGCTGTAGGTAAGAGTTTGAATAAACATATCAGGGTGGCACATCCATCAAACAGCAACCAATCACTGGTAAAGCTATCAGAGAGGAGAGTCAGTAAAGCACCCATCACAGCGGAGGTTCAATCACTGAGGCATCCATTGCTGAGGAAAGTCACTCTCTGGGGCACCCATTAGAGAGAAGGCCAGTGAATGGGGCACAAATCACAAAAGAGGGTCAGTCACTGGGGCACCCCTTACAGGCCAAGCCTGTCAACTGTGGTACCAATCACAGAGGAAGGCTGTAAATGGGGTACTCATTACAGAGAAGCTTCAGGCATTGGGACACCCATCACATAGGATGGCTAGTCAATGGGGGTACCCATCACAGAGGAGCCTCAGTTTCTGAGACACACATGAGTGGGGACTTCCCAGTAACTGAAGTACCCGTCACAGAAGAGGGCAAGTCCTGGGACACCCATCACAGATGAGAGAGTCACCGGGGAACCCATTATGAAGGAGGCCCAGGGAGTAGAGGACTGAATAGAGAGGAGGACAGTCAGTGTGGTATCTCTTAAAGAGGAGACCCAGTCAGTGGGGAATCACAGAGGAGAGCTAGTAACTGAAGACTAAACACAGAGGAGGGCTAGTCACTGAATTATCCATTACAGAGGACAATGGGTCACTGGAGTTCCCATTATGGAGGAGGACCAGTCACTAGGGCAGCCGTCACTGTGAAGGGGTAGTCACTGATGCACCCATCACAGAGGAGATCCAGTCACTCGAGTTCCCATTATGAAAGACAGCCAATCACTGTGACAGTCATCACAGAGGAAGATCAGTCCCCGGGGCACCATCAAAGAGAAGGGCTAGTCACTGAGTGCATATCACAGAAGATAGACAGTCATTGGGGTTCCAATTATGTTGAGTGGCAGTTATCACAGAGGAGAGTCAGTCACTACAGAACACATCACGGAAAATGGTTAGTCACTGGAGCACCCATTATGGAAGATGCCCAGTCATTGTTCCTTCCCAAAGGAGGGACCATCAATTGATCATCTATCACAGAGTAAATAGCATCCCTGGTGCAGTCATCACAGAAGCAAGTCAGTCACTGAGGCACTCATCACAGAGGTGCATCAGTCACTGGGGCATACATCATTGAGGTGATACAGTCACTGGGACACCCAAAAGAGAAGAGATACAGTCACTGAGATCCCATCACAGAGGAAGGCAAATCTCTGAGTTACCTATCACAGAAGAGGACCAATCAAGAGGCACACATCACAGAGTCGTCCCAGTAAGTGTGGCACCCAACCTAGAGGAGGTTCAGTCAGTGGGGAGCCCATTATGAAAGAATGT
>NW_007128079.1:0-7698 GCF_000164805.1 Carlito syrichta
CTTCGCGGAGCGATAGAGATTATTAGGCTTAAGGAGAAACACTTTTGTGATATCTGCTTCTGAACTAAATTACAGGCTCTTTTCAATTACCTCAGAAGGCTGAATATAGGTTAAAGGTAAAAAGTTAGAAGGAGCGAAGACAGGCTTAAAACTCCATGGAGAGTTAAAAACTCATGCCCTTTACTCTAACTGCGGCTTAAGACTCTAAATTATGCCAATTATTTAATTAATTTTAGAAAACCTGTAGTATTTAAGATGATGAATTGCATTGTGTCAGGGATTAAAATATATGAAACACCAAACAAAGTTGCTAGGTCACTTTTTGTTAAAGTATAAAGAGAAGGTCTTCCCTATGGAAGCTGTGAGGAGAGAACACAGTTCCAAATGCAAATGTTTTTTCTTATGTTAGAGTATTATGATTATTTTATAGGGTTTATTGAAGCACTGTTAGCAACAAACATGTTGAAATGTAGTTTTCTTTCTTCTGTCCCAAATAATTGTTGTCCAGTGGTCAAAAGTGTGTTCATCAGAGAGTGATTCTGTCCTCCTAAAACCTTCCACATTATCTTTGTAGCTTCACCACAGGTAAGAATTTGACAAAGCAGATATCAGAATTTCTTTAAAGCATAGCAAGAAAAAACTAGACTTACCAGTACTTTTCTTCACTTACCGCCAATAAGTAGCAGATAAATAAAACCAAACGTTTTGTAGTATAACCCAGTTATTCTAACATGACACTATTTAATTATTTATTTTTCTTTTAATGTATTTGGATGTAAGTAAAACACTTTCACAATGAATGGAGATTGACAAATTATAATTGAAGGGAGTTGAAAAAATACTTTAACATTCCTGGTGATTTTAAAACTAAAATGTAAACGTGCATATTGGAAGACAGTTTGCCTAATAAATAGCAGAATGTAGTTTGAGTATTTGTGCCAGTTCAGGGAACAGAGCATGGTGGGAGTCCAATAACATCAAAAATCTTCTATGGTGTTCCCTTGTCAAAATGGTGCTTCACTGGGCATTAGAGATCATTAGGCTTAAGGAGAAGCACATATGTATTACCTAGCTTTGGATTTCACTGGAGGCTGTTTCTAAATTACCTGAGGAGGATGAATTTAGATCATAGGTGACAAATTCAGAAGGAACAAAGATAGACTTAAGGCTCCATGAATACCTAAAAGTTCATGTTCTTTATTCTAAGTGCAGCTTATGGCTCTAGATGATTTATCTGTGGAAGTAATTTAGGCAAGATCATAGTACTAAAGTATATACATTGCATTTTTCCAAGCACTGCAATATGTTAAATTTTTAAAAAATTGCTAAGTCACTTTTTGTAAAAGTACAAAGAGAAGTCATTTTCTCTATGAAAACTCTAATGAACGAACACAGACTCTTATGAAAACATGATTTGTATCCTATGGCTAAAACGTTATAATTTTTTTCCTTGGGAGTCACAGAAGGAAGAATTTCAGCAACACATAAGGTAAAATGTAGTTTTGTTTTGTTTTGTTTTTTGAGTTGGATTCTCACTCTGTCACCCAGACTGGAGTGCAGTGGTCACTCCCGGCCACCACAGCTGGGCTCCAGCGATCCTTCCACCTCAGCCTTCCGAGTAGACGGAATTACAGGCATGCACTACCACGCCTGGCTATTTTTTTTGATTTATTGTAGAGATGAGGTCTCGCTGTGCAGGCGGGTCTCGAATCCGTGGGCTCAGGCAATCCACTCACCTCAGCCTCCCAAGGCGCGGGATTACAGGCTGAGCCACCGAGCCCGGCTAACATGTAGTTTTTCTTTTCCAGTCTCAGAGAAGTGCTGCCCAATGGTTATTAGTGCATTCATTAGAGAGTGACTAAGTCACCTAAAAACTCCATTGATGTTACCCTGCTAAAAGTTTCAACATTATCTGTGAAGCTTGGCTGTATGTAAGAGTTTGAATAAACATATCAGGGTGGCACATCCATCAAACAGCAACCAATCACTGGTAAAGCTATCAGAGAGGAGAGTCAGTAAAGCACCCATCACAGCGGAGGTTCAATCACTGAGGCATCCATTGCTGAGGAAAGTCACTCTCTGGGGCACCCATTAGAGAGAAGGCCAGTGAATGGGGCACAAATCACAAAAGAGGGTCAGTCACTGGGGCACCACTTACAGGCCAAGCCTGTCAACTGTGGTACCAATCACAGAGGAAGGCTGTAAATGGGGTACTCATTACAGAGAAGCTTCAGGCATTGGGACACCCATCACATAGGATGGCTAGTCAATGGGGGTACCCATCACAGAGGAGCCTCAGTTTCTGAGACACACATGAGTGGGGACTTCCCAGTAACTGAAGTACCCGTCACAGAAGAGGGCAAGTCCTGGGACACCCATCACAGATGAGAGAGTCACCGGGGAACACATTATGAAGGAGGCCCAGGGAGTAGAGGACTGAATAGAGAGGAGGACAGTCAGTGTGGTATCTCTTAAAGAGGAGGCCCAGTCAGTGGGGAATCACAGAGGAGAGCTAGTAACTGAAGACTAAACACAGAGGAGGGCTAGTCACTGAAGTATCCATTACAGAGGACAATGGGTCACTGGAGTTCCCATTATGGAGGAGGACCAGTCACTAGGGCAGCCGTCACTGTGAAGGGGTAGTCACTGATGCACCCATCACAGAGGAGATCCAGTCACTCGAGTTCCCATTATGAAAGACAGCCAATCACTGTGACAGTCATCACAGAGGAAGGTCAGTCCCCGGGGCACCATCAAAGAGAAGGGCTAGTCACTGAGTGCATATCACAGAAGATAGACAGTCATTGGGGTTCCAATTATGTTGAGTGGCAGTTATCACAGAGGAGAGTCAGTCACTACAGAACACATCACGGAAAATGGTTAGTCACTGGAGCACCCATTATGGAAGATGCCCAGTCATTGTCCCTTCCCAAAGGAGGGACCATCAATTGATCATCTATCACAGAGTAAATAGCATCCCTGGTGCAGTCATCACAGAAGCAAGCCAGTCACTGAGGCACTCATCACAGAGGTGCATCAGTCACTGGGGCATACATCATTGAGGTGATACAGTCACTGGGACACCCAAAAGAGAAGAGAGACAGTCACTGAGATCCCATCACAGAGGAAGGCAAATCTCTGAGTTACCTATCACAGAAGAGGACCAATCAACGAGGCACACATCACAGAGTAGTCCCAGTAAGTGTGGCACCCAACCTAGAGGAGGTTCAGTCAGTGGGGAGCCCATTATGAAAGAATGTCAGTCACCAGACACCCATCACAGAGGAGAGTCAGTCATTGGTTCATCAACTACAGACAGCAAATTATTGAGGCACCCATCACAAAAGAGTGACAGTCACTGAGGCACCTATCAACTAGATCATTCAATCAATGGGACAACAATCACAAAGGATGTCCTGTCACTGAAGTACACAACAAAAACAGGGCCCAGTCACTGCATTACACTTTTCAAGGGAAGAAAATTCACTAGTACACCCATCACACAGGTGGTCCAGTCACTGAGGCACCCATCATAGAGAAAGCTCAGTAGATAGAAAATCCATCACAGAAGAGCTACAATAAATTAGGCACTGCTTACAGATGAGGCCAAGCAGTTGGGACACCCATTCTAGAGGAAGACCATTCTCTGTGGCATGCAGTGTGGAAAAGAACCAGAAACCGGGACACCCATCACAGAGGAGAGTTACTCAATGGGGCACCAATTTTGGAGAATGCCCAGATAGTAACACATCTATCACAGAGGTGAGACTGTCACTTTTTAACCCATCGCAAAGGAATGTTAATCACTGAGGCACCCATCACAGAGATGGGTCAGGTGTTGAGGCACCCATCACAGAGGAAAGCCAGTCAATGGGACATCAATCACACTGGAGGATTAGTCACTGAGGCACCCAGCAGTAGGAAGATGAATCACTGAGGCACCAATCTCAGAGGATGGCCAGTCATGGTGGTACACATTAGGAGGAGCACACAAATTACAGAAGAGGCCTATCACTAGGCTTCCATCACAGAGGATGCATGGTCACTGGGGCATCCATCAAGAAGAAGGGATCAGTCACTGAGGCATGGAACAGGAAAAGATCCAGTCACTGGGGTACAGAGGAGGACCATTAACTGGGACATCCCTTACTATAGAAGCACAATCACTGGGTCACCCATCACATAGGAGGGCCAGTCACTGGGGCAGCTTCCTCAGGGGAGAGACAGTAATTGGGGCATCCATCACAGAGGAGGACAGTCGCTAGAATGTCCATCACACAGGAGGGTCAGTCATTGGAAATCTCTTTATGGAAGAGGGCCATGTACCAGATCAGCCATCACAGAGGGAGACCAGACCTTGTATTACCGATCATGGATGAGGGCTGGTCACTGAGGCACCCATCACACAATAGAGTCAGTCATTATGACACCGATAACAGAGGAGGCACAATCACTCTGGCACACATTAGAGAGGAGTTATTGTCACTGGAACAGCCAACACAGAGGAAGGCCAGTCACTGTGCCAGCCATCACAGAAGAGGGCTAGTGATGGGGCAGTCATCACAGAGAGGGTCCAGTCACTGATGCATTTATAACAGAGGAGTACCAGTCGTTGGGCAGCCATCACAGAGCATGCTCAGTCATTGGGTCACCCATCATGTTGGAGGTCCAGTGACTGGGGCACCCATCACAGAGAAGGGCTAGTCACAGATGCAACAATCACAGAGGTGGGCAGCTCCCATTAAGGGAAGCCAAGTCATTGGGGGATCCATTGCAGAGTAGGGATAATCACCTGGACACTCATCACTGAGGAGACGCAGTCATTGGGGTATGTATCACAGCACAGTGCAAGTCACTGAGGTACCCATTACAAAAGAGATTCAGACACTGGGGCACCTATTAGAAGGAGAGTCAATCACTGGGGCCCATTTCCTAAGTCATCCGTCTCAGAAGAGGCCTAGTCAATTGGGCACATATGAGATCATGGTCAGTAATTGGGACACCAGTCACAGAGAAGGCCAGTCACTTGGTTACTCTTTATGGTGAAGACTCAATTACCATGACACCCTTCACAGAAGAGGGCTATTCACTTGGACACCATTATATACGAAGGTCTGTCACAATGCCAACAATTACAGAGTTGGTGCAGTGACTGGGGCACACATTATAGAGGAAGCCATCACTGAGGCACCCATCACAAAGGATGGCTGATCACTAAGGCATAAATTATAGAGAATGACTAGTATGTAAGAAAGCCATCACAAGGATGACTAGTCCCTGGGGCGACCATTATGGAGGAAAGCCAGTCATTTGGACACCCATAATAAAGGAGGATCAGTAACTGGGTCACCCATTATGGGAGAGGCCTAGTTACTGGGTAATCCATCACTGGAAGTTCAGTCACTAGGACAACCTTTATGCAGGAGGGCAAGTCATTGGGACACCAATCAATGAGGAAGCCTAGTCATGGCCACACACAAAGTGGAGGAAGACAGGACCACACATTATGTAGAAGACACAGTCAGTAGGACAGATAACACAGAGGAAAGCTAGTCACTGTGGCACCCATCGATGAGGAGGACCAGTCACTGGGGTATTTTTCACAAAGTAGGACAAGTCACTTTGGCACCCATCATAAAGGAGGGCAAGTCACTGGAACATTCGTTATAGAGGAGGCTCTGTCATTGGGGCATCTATCATATAGGAGAGTCATTCACTGTGACACCCAGCACAGAGGAGAGTCAGTTACAGGGGCACCCATTCCAAAGAGAGTCAGTCACTAAGGAACGCATCACAGAGGAGTTGCAGTCACTGAGGCACCCATCACGGAGGAGGACCAGTCATTGGGACACCCATTAAGAAGATGCTTATGCCCTGGTGCTGCAATCACAGAAATGGTTCTGTCACTGGGGCCCTTTTGACAGAGCAGGCCCAGTCCCTGTGTTAGCCATCAAAGAAGAGGTCAAGTCACTGGGAATTTATTAGAGAGGAGGTGCAATCACTGAGGCACCTAACACAGAGGATGGCCCGTCACTGAAGCACCCATCTCAGAGGAGGGCAAATGACTGGGGCACCTGTTAAAAAGAGGCTCAAGACTGCTGTACCCATCAGAGAGGAGACCAGTCACTGAAATATTTAACAAAGTGGAGGGACAGTCACTGGAGCACACGTCACAATGGCATCCAGACACTGGGGTACCCATCGCAGAAGAGGGTCTGTCATTGGGACACCGATTTCAAAGGAAAACCTGTAACTGAAACACTAGTCACAGAGTAGGGCTAGTCAATGACAAAACAAACACCGAAAGGAACACTCACTGAGGCATCCTTCATAGAGAAGGGCCAATTACAGGGATGGCCATGACAGATAATGGTCAGCAACTGGAGATCCAATCACACAGGAGCTAAACTCACTGGGACACCCATCATGATGGAAGGTAACTGACTGAGGAAACCACTAAAGAGGTGGACCAGTCACAGAGGCACCCCTCACCGAGGAGGGAAAATCATTGGGACACCCATGACAAAGGAGGGCTAGTTACTGGTACCCATAACAGAGAAGGACCAGTCACTGGGGCATGCATAATTAAGAGGACCAGTCATGGGACAACATTTACAAAGGGTAACTTAACACAGGAACACCCATTATAAATGAGGCCCAGTTACTGGAACATCCATCTCAGAGCAAGGGCAGTTACTTGGAAACCTATTATTTAGAAGGACCAGTCTCTGGAACACCTATCAACAAGGTGGCTAGGTCACTGGGGCACACATAGAGGAGGAAGACTACTCAGAGATCAGTAATCACTGTGGACAGATATTCACTGAGGCAACCATCACAGAAGAGGACCAGTCTATTTGGTGACCCATTTCACAGACAAGATAGTCACTGAGACACCTATCACAGAAGAGGCCCAGTTACTGGGGCACACATTATGGAAGATACCAATTATTAAGTGGGACACCTATTACTGAAAAGGATGATTCACTGGGAAACCATTATGAAAGAATGACAGTCACTGGGGCGCCAATCACATTATTGAAGAGAACTGGTCAGTCAGGCAGCAATCACAGAAAAAAGGTAGTCAATGGGGAACACATTACAGAAGAGGATCATTCACTGGAGCATTTTACACAGAGGAGAACCAGTCACTAGGGCACTCATTACAGATGATGGCCAGTCCTTGGGGCAGACATTATGAACGAGGCTTATTCAATGAGAAATCTGTCCCAGAGGAGATTCAGTCACTGGGACACTCATCACGGAAGACAGCCAATCAATGGGGCACCTATCACAGATGTGGGCTATTCACTGGAACACCAATTATGAAAGAGGCCCAGTTACTGGGACAACCATCACAGAGAAGGGCTACTCGCTGGAGCAACCAATTTGAACAAGGTTCAGTCACTGGGGCACCAATCAAAGAGTAGGTTAAGTCAATGTAACACCTTTTATCCAGGATGATCAGTCATAGGACACTCATAGCAGAGGAGGGCCAGTAACTGGTGCACCCATTATGGAGGAGGCCCTGAAAGTGAGGCACCCATCAAAGAACTGGGTTAGTTACTGAGACACTTATTTTGGAAGAAGTCTATTTACTAGGTGAAACATCACAGAAGAGGGCTTGTCACTAGGGAATCAATCACAGAGTATGCCCTGCCATTAGGGCACCAATCATAGAGGAGTAAATATGGAGGA
>NW_007128080.1:0-836 GCF_000164805.1 Carlito syrichta
TGTCACTAGGGAATCAATCACAGAGTATGCCCTGCCATTAGGGCACCAATCATAGAGGAGTAAATATGGAGGAATTCCATTCTTGTGACAGCCATCAAAGAAAAGAGCTAGTCCCTGGAACATTCATCACAAATGATAGCAAGTCACTGGGGCACCAATCAGAGAGGAGAACCAGTAACTGGGGAACTCATAATAGAGGAGAGCTTGTCACTTTGGCATCCAACGTGGAGGGGACCCAGACAGTGATGCACTAATCACAGAAGAGGACAAGCAATTGGGGGAACCCATCACAGAGAAGGAGCAATCATTGTGGCACACATCACTGATAGGGACAGTCATTGGTGAACCCATTGTTGAGATGAAGTCACTGGGCTGTCCACCAGAGAGGAGATCCAATCACTGGGACACCCTTTACAGAGAAGAGTCACTCACTATGACACATATCACAGAGGAAGGCCGGTCACTGTGACACCCATCATAGAGGAGGCTTAGTCACAAAGGCAGCCATCACAGAGAAGTGCAACTTACTGGGGCACATATTATAGAGAGGGTCAATCATTTGGACATCCATCACAGATGGAGGGAGCTCACTGGGGCACCCATCACAGAGGGCAGGTAATCAGAGTCATCAATGACTGTAAAGGAAGAATGTCTGGTGGAGCCATCACTCAGGAGGGCTAGTCACTGGAGTACCCAATTTGGAGGAGGGTCAGTCACTGGGACACCTATTATGGAGGAGGCCCAATCACTGAGACATCCATCACACAGGAAGACCAGTCACTTTGATATCAATAAAGTGGAGGTCAAGCCAATGACACCAAAAACCCAGGAGGGTA
>NW_007128081.1:0-760 GCF_000164805.1 Carlito syrichta
TCACTGGGGCACCAATCAGAGAGGAGAACCAGTAACTGGGGAACTCATAATAGAGGAGAGCTTGTCACTTTGGCATCCAACGTGGAGGGGACCCAGACAGTGATGCACTAATCACAGAAGAGGACAAGCAATTGGGGGAACCCATCACAGAGAAGGAGCAATCATTGTGGCACACATCACTGATAGGGACAGTCATTGGTGAACCCATTGTTGAGATGAAGTCACTGGGCTGTCCACCAGAGAGGAGATCCAATCACTGGGACACCCTTTACAGAGAAGAGTCACTCACTATGACACATATCACAGAGGAAGGCCGGTCACTGTGACACCCATCATAGAGGAGGCTTAGTCACAAAGGCAGCCATCACAGAGAAGTGCAACTTACTGGGGCACATATTATAGAGAGGGTCAATCATTTGGACATCCATCACAGATGGAGGGAGCTCACTGGGGCACCCATCACAGAAGGCAGGTAATCAGAGTCATCAATGACTGTAAAGGAAGAATGTCTGGTGGAGCCATCACTCAGGAGGGCTAGTCACTGGAGTACCCAATTTGGAGGAGGGTCAGTCACTGGGACACCTATTATGGAGGAGGCCCAATCACTGAGACATCCATCACACAGGAAGACCAGTCACTTTGATATCAATAAAGTGGAGGTCAAGCCAATGACACCAAAAACCCAGGAGGGTAAGGTGTGAAGGCACCAATCACAGGGGAGGGTCAGTCAATGGGGTAGTCAGCAAAGAGGAAGGTCAAT
>NW_007128082.1:0-3877 GCF_000164805.1 Carlito syrichta
CATAGGTATTGAGCCCAGCTCTGTGCCAGACTGAAAACAGAGCAAGAAAGCAGTCAACAACCTTGATTTCTGGTAAGTTGATAGAGTTGACACCCAGGTATGTTAGTTTCTGAAATGATCTTAATAAGGGGGGAAAGAGAAATCATGTGGGCAAGAAGTATGATAAGGTAAGATGATCAGGGAGGGGCCCTCTTGGGAGACAGCATTTGCCTGGGACACACATAAGGAAGATGAACTAGCCCTGACAAGTTCTGGAGAGAAAGTCTATGAGTGAAAAGAAAACTGACCTAATGCTTGAAGTTGAGAAAAACTTTGGGGGGTGATGTGAAGGAAAGAGGAGGTCCTTGAGGCAGGAGCTTGATGAACTCAGGGAAGGTGGCCCCAGCCAAGGAAAAGGTGAAGCAGAAGTCAGATCCAGCCAGGCCGTTGGAGCTACTATGGGTGGGCAGTGTTCGCAGGAGCATAGAGGACCTGCTTTATCTGATGCCGAGATCACTCCAGCCTCAGTGGGAGAGTAAAGGGTTAGAGTAAAAGGAGAGAAATTGTGTTTCAGAGGCTCTTCCGGAAGTTCAGGGGAGAGCAGGATGGCTCAAATTAGGCTGGCAGTGGTGGAGGAAGAAATGTGCAGAGTTACCACAGAACTTGCTGTCGGGTTGGAATTGAAGCAAGACTGAAAGAGAAATCACAGAGGCTTCCCAAGTTTTAGGTCTGAAAAACAGAATAAATGGTGATGCCATTTACTAAGTGCTGGGTTGGGGGGAAGTGAAAGAAGAGAAATGTTTTTGTGGGTAGGGAAGGAAAAGTCATGACTTCTTATTGGAACTGATTGAATTTTTCAGGCTTGTAGACATTCCGCTGGATAATTCGGACCAGCAGGTGGGCCTAGGAGCCCAGTGTTGGGTGGAGGAAGCAGGGCTGGATCTATATACCTGGAATTACAGGTACAAAGAGAATATTCAACATCTCAGGGCAGATGAGACTGCTTAGGAAAAGAATCCTTGAGTTTGTAGAGGGCACAGATTCAGGGCATCTTGGCCTATGACCCTGGAAAAGCCCCTAATCTGTCTTCCATGTGTAGAGCAAAAGGGGTGTGCCTCAGATCATGCCAAGTCTCCTTTCCAATGGAAGATTCAAAGACTCTACTTTCAAGAGCCTCATCCTTCACACACAGAGATGCCTCTGGGCATTGGGTGATGGCTTCAGCTGGAAGGTGGCCATCTAGAAGGCCACCATCACTCTGAAAACTTCCCGCTGACAGAGTTCATCACTGGTAAGAAGAGACCAGTTTTCTCGCAGGGAAACACTTTTTCTGTCTCGTTCTTGAAGAATATTATGATTATGGTTGACAGTGGGAGTGAGGAGTGGGAGTGGGGAGGGGGGAGTTGAACAAGGCCAGGTCACAAAGTATTACTTCTCAAAAATATTTCCAGTGGTTTAAGGTCTGGGTCGTCATTGTATCTCGCTAAAACTTCCCTCTGCCTCTGACAACTACCATTTTCTCCAGTCTTTCTCGGTTCCCTGGGGACTATTAACAGTGAACCAGTAAGATAAGCAGGGAACAAGTTGGAAGCAAATCAAACTCAAAGTTTATTTTAAAAAAACTGGCTATTACAGAATATTTTTTAAGTCCTTGAGGAAAATACTTCCAACAACCATATAAATCCCCTTGGCCTTTGGCTCTGAGCAAACATGCTGCAGATTCAAAAATGAAATTGGTTTTAAGCTAGCCAAACTTGCTTGTGTCCAATCCATTGCTATCACATGACAAGTGTTCAATCTACAAAAGGCTTAGAAGAGTGAAAAGATAAAACTGTCCCCACAACCTCAGTTTTTAAAAAATATTTTAAGAATATCTCCTTTGCTATTGCCTAGTGTCTCTCAAATTGAGATGATGATACCTGTCCCAGAGTGAGGGAATGAGATGGGTCACACAAATGTACCTTTTGACAGTGTTGTCTTGAGCAAGTTTCTTAACTTCTCTGAGTCTGATTGTTTGTTAATAAAATGAGGATGATGACTCTAAGTTTTTGTGATTATGGTTATTCCCATCACCATGAGTAGAATCCTAAGATTTCACAGGCTCCCAAACTGAATGTCGGAGGCTCATGAAATATGACCACTCATTTTTCAAAAATTCCCTTACCATTAATAATGCTCCAAGATCAATGTTGGGTACTGAAGACGGACTTAAGGTTATAAAGAAAAGGTAATACACAAATCAGAGCCTGACATGTTGTGGCCCAAGGGCACAGCGCTCATCCAGTGGGGTGTGAGAAGTGGCTTCTTACCCTGGAAAGGGAGTGGTGAAGTCACACAAAGCTGCAGGTGAAGTTCTGTCACCTTCATTGCAAAGGAAGTAAGAAGCTCATAGACTTGGAGAAACGGTCCACAGACAGGCCTGCAGAAAGACGTGGTGGTGGCCACGACCTTTTTGAGTCTGGGGCCTCAGCTGAGCCTCTGCTCTGAGTCTCAAATTCTGACAGCCACCAACTTATAAAGCTAAGAAAACTAGAGTTTCAAGGGCATCAAATAAGTGCACAGAAGGCGACATTCAATCTCACTGCTGGACAAATAGAGCCCCTCCTCCCAATGGTCACTCATCACTGTCCTGTCCCACCCTACGTGGGACCCTGAGCTTCAGCTCTATGTGGGACATCCTGTTTCCCACCATGAACTCAGCCTGGTATAGTGCCCACCAATCCCACAGGTCAAGCAGTGAGCACACACCACAGGCCAAAGATGATTCCCACTGCCACAGGCCAACTGTGCTGGGTCATAGGGTGCACATAGTAACTGCAGATGAGATACTTAACTGAGGAAAGCCAGGACATTCTTAAAGGAGGGGAGATTTGCATTGACCTTACAGGTATCAATAGGCAGATAAGGGAAAGAATCTTGGAAGGGATAAAAGGGTGACTATTTGAGAAGGAACATCTAGAGTGGGCCAAGACCCCTGGTTTCTGGACATCTGTGGAGAGGCTCATACAGAAGCCTCAAGTGTGATGAATAGTCATATTGAATTCACAGACTTAGAGAACTCTTCCTTTTTGCTTTTCCAGGTGTCAGGGCTACGGTGGAGAACAAGACAGAGAAGGCCCACTGAGGATGCGGACTGGGTGGGTGGGAGAAAGATAGAGACAAACACCAATGAAATAAACAGATCAACAGTGTCCCTTAGACGTGTGATGTAGGCTGCTGAGGGACACTCATCATGGTCCTGTCCCAGGGATCCTCAGAGGTCGAGGGAGACCCCTCTACAAATGTGAGTTTCCAGGGGAAATCAGGGCTTTGTGGGATGAGGGGAGGGGCAGTGGGGACAGCTTAACTTGTTGGAGAAACAGGAAGAACACTGGAAATAAAAGATAGTGTGGGGTATGGGATGAGTTTGCAAAGAGGGCTAAGGAAGAGTTTGCATTCATTGGAAGGAGGATGACAGCTAGGGGGAGTTTTGACCATTGGCATGACAGGCCTTGGTTAACATTTAGAAGAAATGATGTCAACTGCCCTCTGGAGAGCAGGTGGCAAGGAGGGCCACGGCAGGGGTCTGGATAGGAAGTCTTTGTGTTCAATCTTGAGAGAGATGTGTGGGGCTGACAGCTTCAAGGACACAAAATGAAAGTAACAAGGTCTCCAAAGGACCAGGCAAGGGCCACACCTGGGGCACATACAGACTTCCAGTTCTCCATCTCCCTTGATGGGGGCTTCTTGAGTAACCTTTTGGAGGTTGCTGTGTCTGCTCCATTAGCACTTTGAAAGGGCTCGTCTAATGGCGTGGACAGGTTGCTTAGATCCTGCTGATTACTGTACTTGTATGATGGGAAGACTGTGTAGAGAATCTTAATCTAGGACAGTGTTGTGCCAGGTTCAGGAAGTTCTC
>NW_007128083.1:0-1112 GCF_000164805.1 Carlito syrichta
TGGAAGGAGGATGACAGCTAGGGGGAGTTTTGACATTGGCATGACAGGCCTTGGTTAACATTTAGAAGAAATGATGTTAACTGCCCTCTGGAGAGCAGGTAGCAAGGAGGGCCACCGCAGAGGTCTGGGTAGGAAGTCTTTGTGTTCAATCTTGAGACAGATGTGTGGGGCTGACAGCTTCAAGGAGACAAAATGAAAGTAACAAGGTCTCCAAAGGACCAGGCAAGGGCCACACCTGGGGCACATACAGACCTCCAGTTCTCCATCTCCCTTGATGGGGGCTTCTTGAGTATCCTTTTGGAAGTTGCTGTGTCTGCTCCATTAGCACTTTGATAGGGCTCGTCTAATGGCGTGGACAGGTTGTTTAGATCCTGCTGATTACTGTACTTGTATGATGGGAAGGCTGTGTAGAGAATCTTAATCTAGGACAGTGTTGTGCCAGGTTCAGGAAGTTCTCCAGGAGGTTAACTCTATTGAGCCCCAAGGGACCATTCAGCTTCCTTGGGGGAATAATCTTCCAACCTGAGCTCTGGCTGAGGGCATGAACTCGTTTCAGTTCTCATTTATTCTAGAAGAGTAATATAGCTCGAGTCCCTCAAGAATCAGCGAATGTTTAACTCCAACTTGTTCTCCAATATTCAACTTTCAATTTCACTGTAAGCCTATTTTAAAGGGAGGGGATGATAGTCTCAGGAAATGGTCACATATCTTTAAAATGCCACTTGGTATTTCTTTGTATGGTTTTCAAAAATTCAAATCTTTAGGCAAATTGCTGAGCTAAAAATTAATAATCAATTGGCAATACTCTTTGATGTTAGTACTAAATATTTTGCTGGTATTTAAGTAAAGTCCTACACCAGTGGTGTGTGTTGTAACCTAATCACTAATTTTACAGGTCTACACTAACGAAAAAAATTCAACTTTATACCTTTAGTCATTTACTTTTCAAAAATCATAATGTACTATAAGTGAAAAAAATCAAGCCCAGACATTAAGACATTTCTTTTCTTTATATTGAGAAAAACTTTTCAAAAATGAAAGATTTTGCAGGAAAATTTGGAAAGATTTATTTTTAAAGTATTATAATTATGCACAGAAATCATGGTTACTTC
>NW_007128084.1:0-852 GCF_000164805.1 Carlito syrichta
TGGTTTTCAAAAATTCAAATCTTTAGGCAAATTGTTGAGCTAAAAATTAATAATCAATTGGCAATACTCTTTGATGTTAGTACTAAATATTTTGCTGGTATTTAAGTAAAGTCCTACACCAGTGGTGTGTGTTGTAACCTAATCACTAATTTTACAGTCTACACTAACAAAAAAAAATTCAACTTTATACCTTTAGTCATTTACTTTTCAAAAATCATGATGTACTATAAGTGAAAAAAATCAAGCCCAGACATTAAGACATTTCTTTTCTTTATACTGAGAAAAACTTTTCAAAAATGAAAGATTTTGCAGGAAAATTTGGAAAGATTTATTTTTAAAGTATTATAATTATGCACAGAAATCATGGTTACTTCCTAAACATTGAGCTCTTTGATAATTTTAATACAAAATTAAACTATATATGCAAATTTTTATCAGTGATTAAAAGCATATTTTATATTTAAAGTATACCAATAATTTATAATACATATTTATTTCTTACAGGGTGTAAAAATATACTTTGCTTCTACTTGCATTAAGTGCCAGGAGTACTTCATTTCCAAATGGAATAAAGAAGTTTATTTTGTTCATATTTTTGGCCTGTAAAAATCTTGCACATAAAGAAATATAAAAGGACAGATCAAGTAAAAGTCCTTTCCCACATCAAAAACCTCAAATAATGTTAAAATTCCAGCAGATATTTTTAAAAAGATTTTAATCCATGTACCACTCACAAGCTGCCAACATAAAAATATATAAACCTCTAGACAAATTGTACAGACTTGTGAAGTTGCATATGTCGATTAAACATCAGCAGTTACATACAAACCAATAATGAATTACTTCATGCTG
>NW_007128085.1:0-8853 GCF_000164805.1 Carlito syrichta
CATTTCTTTTCTTTATACTGAGAAAAACTTTTCAAAAATGAAAGATTTTGCTGGAAAATTTGGAAAGATTTATTTTTAAAGTATTATAATTATGCACAGAAATCATGGTTACTTCCTAAACATTGAGCTCTTTGATAATTTTAATATAAAATTAAACTATATATGCAAATTTTTATCAGTGATTAAAAGCATATTTTATCTTTAAAATATACCAATAATTTATAATACATATTTATTTCTTACAGGGTGTAAAAATATACTTTGCTTCTACTTGCATTAAGTGCCAGGAGTACTTTATTTCCAAATGGAATAAAGAAGTTTATTTTGTTCATATGGTTGGCCTGTAAAATCTTGCACATAAAGAAATATAAAAGGACAGATCAAGTAAAAGTCCTTTCCCACATCAACAACCTCAAATAATGTTAAAATTCCAGCAGAATATTTTAAAAAAGATTTAATCCATGTACCACTCACAAGCTGCCAACATAAAAAATATATAAAACCTCTAGACAAATTGTAACAGACTTGTGGAAGTTGCATATGTCGATTAAAACATCAAGCAGTTACATACAAACCAATAATGAATTACTTCATGCTGGTAAGTAAAATGACCCCTAATTATGCAGAAGGGAGCAACACCTTAGCAGTAAACAAGATAAGCACCTCAAACAGCACTAATAATTTTAAATAACACTTTCTAGTTTCCTTTTGCCTCATTTCAAGGTCACCTACTCCCTCTTCGAGGAACAGCATTACAGCTGCTACGCTGCAAACTTCCATGGCATATCCAAAGCATCAGGATTGTAAGACTGATTTTTAAGAATAAGTAATTGTGCACAAAAGTAAATATTGAATCACACCAGCCTGTTAACAATGATTTAAAAATGAATTGCAAATCTAATTTTCCATTCTTGTTATGATTGTAACTTTGTCTTTACTAAGTCCCTTGATTTGAATTATGAAACATGCCTGAACTGTTGAATATTCTGATTATAATCCAAGGTGAGAAGAGTTTAGCCATCAAGGCTGTATTTGAACCTCATGCATAACATGACCTGTCTATATAGCATTTGTATTCTCTGTTGAGTACCGATTAATACTTTCATTTGTTCAAGATTTATGATTTTGCTAAATTGTTTTCTCGCCTTTGTAAATTAAGAAACCAGTAAGAATAGGGCTTTTTTATATTAATGGGTTTGTTCCATTCCACAAATTTAATGTACGGGAATATAATTTAATGTCACTTGGAATATAATGTGTAGCTAAAGAATCTCGTTAGGCTAAAATGAATGTAAAATGTGTCAATTTGATCCAAATGAGAACTGTAGTAAAACCATCTCTAATGTTCATGTGCAATAAATCTTTAACTTTTCTCTGTAAAGTATTAGAGAACCCATAGGGAAATCTGTGTTTGTGATAGGGGCAAGTTTCCCTTGGTTTTTCTCAATATTCTTTGTTGGCACTTAGCATAAGCAAGTAAAAAGTGAAAATCTAAGATGGGAGTTATTAACTAGAATTCTAAAGTAAATAGAAAATGCACCTTAATGCTAGTTATAGAGTGCTTCAGGAAAAAATAGAAGTAATTTTTAGAAAGAAGAAGAGTAAACCTTTGAGGACACTTTCACTGCACATTTTGAGAAACACCACAGAATGTCCTTCAATTTCAATCTTGGGAACTGTGCCAGATTTAATCTATGTTTGCCTTGAGTGTCATTTACTTTTAAATTTGATTTGGGGAATGTTTTAATGTTTTCACTTGTTGTTGAATGTGGGATGACCATTATCTTTCCAATTCATTTTTATTTGGATATATTCAGATTGTTGATTACTGTTGCATTTCAATTTTCTTCCTAGTATTTTTGTTCCTTCATAATAGCTTTATGGTTCACTGGACCGAAATGACTAAAATGAAAGATTTCCAAGATTTCTTCTGGGAGTAATTTACAAAAGACCACCATTTTTAAATTGTGCCTCATGTTTAGCACTGAATGTCTGCCTCAGAAAGAAATCAATCTCCATCTTTTAGGTGCCATACTGAGCACATCATCACCTGTTTAAAGAAATCTTGATAATTAAATCTTTTCCCTTAAATTATTTAAATGTTTGCCTCTTCCATCTGAGTTCTCTAGAAGTTTAGAGCACAACAATGCAGTTACTATTTCTGTCCACAATTTGAGTTCGTTTTTGGTAGAAATTTAGTTTGCACTTTAATGCAGCGAAAAATAATAGCAATCAGTGTTACACCAAAAATAATTAAGGGAAATAATAGGATACCTCCATAGGAGAATTGTTCCTGTAGAATAATGAAAGAAAATTAATTTCCCAGTGTTACTATAATTAAAATAATCTGCAGAATCCCAAAGTAAAAGTTAAAAATTGATATGCCATCAATTTTAAAAAGTTCATTTAAAAAATCGATGTGTTAAAGATTTCATAGCATCATTGATAAGATCAGTGGAAACATTTCATCAAAAATCAATTTCTTGTGAGATGCTAAGTTCAGATTGTCTTAAAAGGCAGCCTTCCTTATTTTTAGAAATATCAACATGCATTCCTAGGAACTGTGCTGATTTCAAGTTCAAGTTAGCATGTTGCTGGAAAGGGGAGCCACCTTCATTACCCTTATCTGGTTGTCCATTCTTGATTTGTCATAATGGATCATCTTCTGTGACTCTCTTCTGCATTACATTGTCACCTCTATTATGAAAGTGGTTGTGATCAATGACTAATATTCTTGTTTTCTTTTGAAAAATTTTATTGTTAATGTTAGCCCTGATTAAAATGTCTGTGTTTTTAAAAAATTGAGATCAAACTATAGTACTTAATGTTCAGATAAAGTATGTTACTGACCAGTGTCCAAAAACAGATACTGCGTCCAAGTACGCAGCCTAAACCGCTCAATAATTCTGTTGTTGGACAATTGTGTTTTTCACTTTCACTTGATATCTAAGAAGGACTTGTCTGTGGTTTCCATTTGAGTTTAGAATATAGCGTGTGACTTTTTTTGTATCAGATTTATTTTTCTAATCATGTTTGACTTTGATTAGTATTGAATTCAGTCACCATCCCCTGAGTGTACACTGTGTTGGAAGGAAGCCCAGAAGCACAATGGAATCAAAGGGAAACCAGCTCGATAGCTTACTGTGGATAATTCAAATACAGGGGCCAATTCTGTTTGAGAATCACAGTTCTAGAAACAGGTTCCAGAAGAAGTCTGGTCTTCTTCTGTAATCTCTCAAACAGGTGGCCTCCACCTAACCCTTGTGCATCAGCTTCCATAGGCCCATACCCACCAACAGAGGGAGACTCATGGTCAAGCTAAGAAATCTTAGGTTTCAGGGACTCTTGCAAGTCCTTGGGAACTTCCACAGCAGTTTGTATTTGCCATTTAAAGTACCTCAAAAACTGCATACATTTTCAACCCACCTCCCAGAAATACATTTATTCTGTCCTTAGTCTTTCAAATTTCATTTGATCTGGCCTGTATGTTTGGGCTTGAAGTAAAAGCAACTTATCAACCTATTTAAAAGCAAGTGAAGATGGAGAGCACCTGTCTCCCCAGGGATTAATTTTCTCTCCTAACCAAGAAACAACTTGTGAAAGAGGTGGCTAAGGAGAACAACAACATTCCAGACGAGATGTCTTCCATATTATCCTCACTATGCCTTCACAGTCAGACCTTCCTTCCAATGTCCCCAGTCAGCTGTAACCACTATTCTGGGACCACTCTCAGTGTTCCATCTCCCCAATTGTCATGACCTCCCTTCCCTGCCTCCTCTCCCACTCCACTCCCCAATCTGTGCCCATCACATCGTTTTCTACCAAACATGTCACTCATGCAGTTAGACTTCAATGCATCCCTACAGAAGCGTTTCCTAAGCTGACACTCAAGGCCCTCCGTGGCTTGGCCACATATCTTTTCTGACTGATGGCCCTTCATCTCAATATATGCTCTATATTCCAGGCAACTCATAGTGGTAGGAAAGCAGTAGGATTTAGTTCAGCCCAAAAGACCTGAAAATGAATCCCCTATCTGTCCCTTACTAGCGACATAAATTTGGGAGGTTAAGTACTCTGAGCTTCCATGTCTATCTCTGTAAAATTGTGATTAAAAATGGTCGATCCCTCATGGGATTATTGTGAGTGCTTCTCAAGGTGAAATATACACAGTACCTGGCACAGAGCTTCATACAAACAATAGGTGCTCAGTAAAAGTAATACTAACAATCTCCTAGACATCCACGCCATCCTCACCCCAGTCATTCCCATGGTGTCAATTTATGGAGCATTCTCCTTCACCCTCACTTACCTGTCAAAATCCTCACCATCCTCTGCACCTATCTATTAAGTCTCCCATACTTGACTTTGTCACCATCTGGGCAGGGCCTTGTCTCCGTCACCTCTGAATTCCCAGGGTCAGTGCGGTACCCACACAGAGCGTGCACTCCACAAATTAGTGTTCGACAAATAAATGAAATGAAATGTAACCTCCTCCAAGGAACTGCTCCTACTCCTCCCAAAAGTGGTCTTGCCCCCTGCCCCCCAAGCTCGGATAGTACATTTTTCTGTCTCTCCAAGGTGGTGTCTAATATTCCCTTCTTATAATTGGGGAGACAAGCCACACACAAACACAGCCATAATACACTGAGCTCCTTGGGGGCAAAGGCTGTCTCAGCTGCTATGATGGAAACATCCATGACATTCACGGCAGACCCTAAAGGATTATTTTGATGGAAGTGTTCCTTGCTCCATGTAATAGATCCAATTTGGGCAAGTGCTCCATCAAGCAAGTTTCTCATTCTCTCATTAACTTAATTATAGACACATAAACTTTGGCATGGATTACATGTGTGACTATTTATCCCCTAGGTCCCTAGATAAATTGTTGACTTTGTTTTGCAAATAATCCCCAAAACTTGAGTTATTTTTTTTCTCCCACCAGCACGAAGTTTAGAGCTATGGTGATTTTTTTCCCACAAGCTCCCCTCCCCCACGTTGTTCCAATCCTTATTCTTACAGGTCTCTTTCCAGACATCTTTGCCCAGTAATAATTATAGTGTGTTCCCAACCTAGCTGATGGCTGGTGTCCTCATTAAGGATCATTACCCTGAAAAGGGTGTTTATTGAACCTGGCAGTGTGCTGATATTTTTTAGAACCTGTCATATGGTTGATGGTGTTTAGTCAGAACTCATTCGGAAACTGGAGTGACCTGTTCAAACTGGCACTGTCAGCAGGGACACAGAGGTGGGCTCAAGATGGCAGCATGACTTTCCATGGCCCCTGCAGGCCTGGGAAGGCTTGTTCTACCAGGCAACTTGACTCCCCAGTTCCCCACCCCCACTCTGAATGCTGTTAACTAGATTTCTGTTGAGTGAAAGGTACTCATACCAAGTTGATAGAAATCAGAGAAATAATTTTATGTATGGATTTCACAACTACTTTTGTCTACATGCTGGGATTACTGTAAAAGGATAGTAACTAATTAAAGAAATGATACCATTGGGAAAAGGTATGTTTTCAGATAATCCAGTAATTTAATTTTGTACATAATTACAAAGGATTGAGTTTACTGAGAGAAAAAAAATTCCTTGTCTTTCTGGGAGATATTACAAAGATAAATATTTTTGTGTCAACACTACAATTGCCATATATCAGTCATTGCACTCCTTAAAAAGAGATACAGCCTGGAGACTGGACAAAAGCCAGTGTCTGGGGTCAATACTCCTATTGTTGAGCCTGGCTCCATGGTTTGCCACCAGCTGTGGAGGACCTGGGACATGCTGCTTAGCTCTTCCAATCGACAGGTTTCTTGTTTGGTCAAATTTGTTGACCTCAATAATTTTAGAACATTTTGCAGTGTGATGGGAATGATGTTGTGGAACCATGCAAGGGAAATATGATTTCAGCTCGTAGGAGTGCCTACAGTCCAATAGAAGGAGGGGTAGCACATTTCTTTTAGCAATCATTGAGGTATACATAGTCTACAAATATGCATATAGACCAGACATCATAGAAACATAAAAGTTGAAAGACCTAAGTCTGCTCAGAGAGGATGAATTCAAGGGAGAAGGCAATGGCTACTGTTGCTGGTTGACATCTGTTGAGGGTTTGCTGTGTCAGACTGTGCACCAAATATGTGGTGACATTATCTTGTTTTATTTGTTGAAACACCATGGATTAATTCTCTAAATCTTGAGGTGAGAACCACTAGGGGCAAACAGAAGAGCCCGTGGAAAAAAGCTAAAGCATTCATTTCCTCATCTTCCATTTTTAATGCAAATACTCTGGGCATAAGGGTAGGTGCTGGGAATACAATAGCAAACAAAAACATTCAAATCCAAGTAGTCTCCAACAAATGCAAAATACTCTGTCCAAAGACTGTGAGTGAGATATAGTATTCTAGGTGAAAGACTATTTTAGGTAGATTTAACCTGAATGAGGGTACAGGGAGGGGCTTCCAGGGGGCCTGGCAGTGAAGCTAAGTTCTAACAGAGGGAGAGGGGAAAGCCAGACTTAAATGAGAGGAAAGAAGAAACCAGGTTGGAGAACACAGCAAGTATGAGGGCTGGGAAAAGGCCAGGGAGTCTGAGACCCAGAGAAAGAGAGCAGAGCAAGGTGAGGCTGGAAGGCTGGTGGGTGGAAGCCTTGAGGGCCACGAGAGGGGATTTGTCTTTGTTAGCAATTGGAGAAAGCACCCAGAGCGATCAAGTTGGCATTTTGAAGTGATCCTTCTGACAGCCATGTGGCAGAGAGATTGCAAGAGGCCAGCATGGATAGTGTTCACTAGCCAGGGGTCGTTCCAGAGCCTGTTGGCAGCATGGGACTGGAAAGATGGAGATGGCTCTCCTGGAAGCTCAGGAGGTCTTCTGCCTACTCCCTCAGGTGGGATTTGATAACAGGTAATGGAGCCTCTTGCAGAAGCTTAGCTAACTAGGGTGGAGAAATGTTTTCCTCCCCAAGCAAGAAGGTTGGAAGCTGCCAACGATGCCCTCCTGCTCTACCACCTGGTGAGGACTTCCAATCATGCGGGTCCCTCACAGCCACCTGAGGCTGCCCTGCTTTAAGCTTCTTGTCCACATTTCAGAAAGGAAGATCAAAGGAACAGGGAGGAGTCTGGGAGCACACATCTTCCAGACACCTCTTCCTAGGAGGTGCTTGGGAGGTGTGCACAGGACCTCAGCGGGAAAGTCTATCTGATGACTGAAGGACAGAGTCTGGGAAATAGGAAGAAGGGATTTTGAGGCTCCAGAAACAGATTATTGTTGAAGCCAAGGGATAATGTGAAGTTTTACATAGCCACCTCTAGGGATGACTGGGCTGGGAAGGGAAACATTTTCTCATTTATCTCTGTTTTCTTAGCTGGGTACATTGTTTTTTCAAAATCAGATATGTATTACTTAAGAAGACAAGGAGAGTGGCTATTTGGTGGCAATGAGCAGTTTTCACCACACCACCCTCTCCCTTCCAGTCATGACTGTAGTTTACAGTATTCACAGTATGTATGGCTACCTAGGTATGCTTGTATTTGTTGGTTGTCTTCATCCTCGTGTGAGCTCCAGGGGATCAGGGAGCTGTCTTATCTTGTTCACCACCGAAATCCCAAGGACCAGCGAAGAGCCCAGCACATAACTGATGTTTAATAAATATCGGTTGGATGAGTGAATCAGAGGCAGATTCCTCCAGAGTTGATGATGGATTGGCAATGGGTGAGGAGGGATTTGGAGAAGGTGCCCAGAATGATTCCTGTTTCTCTTTGCTCCTTGAAACAGATGGAGTTACCATTTACTGAGAGCAGAAGCTTGGGAGAGGGACAGTTCAGGGGTGAAGCACGGTGACTTGCAGATTCAGTGAGAACTCCAAGCGAGCAGCTGGTTAAACAGATGTGGAGCTCAGAAGAGAAGTCTGGGCTAGAGATACACCTTTGGGATTCATCCAGAAATAGGTGGCAGTCAAAGCCAAGATTGTGGATGAGATTACCGAGGGATAAAATATAAAAGGAATGCTCATCCTGTGGCTGGCAGCATAACATAAATGTGGACGATTGTGTAAGCGGCACTGGAAGCATGGGACATTCCAACTCAGTGTGGCTTGGTTCCCATGGTAAGGTGTCTGGATTGAATTGTGTCTGGAAAATGCCCTGTGTTCACTCATTCATTCAGTGACTATTTCTTGGTGTTTACTACATGCCAAGCACTCATTGGGGCCTTGGTATACCAAGACACTGTCCACGAGTCTCACAGCCCATTGAAGAGACAGGGATATGAAGGAGCAACTGTAATTCAGTTGCAGGAGGTAGAAAGACTGAGACATGCATGGGATCTTATAGGAGGGATGAGTGTCAGGGTGGCATCGTAACTGCTGGGATGACTTGGAGTTAGCTGGGTGATTGTGTGTGTAGCAGAGACATTCCAAGCCCAGAAGGCAGCAGGGATGGTGATGTGGTTTGTTCAAATTCTCATGAGCTGCTCCATGTTGTTGAAGGCAGCCCGTGGCAAGGGTGAGGATGGAGAAATGGAGAGCAGAAAGGGAAGGGTGGTGGGGCCAACCATATTTCTCTGCCAGTAGCATGGTGGCATTAAAAAGTTTCAAAGAAAGCTATGGCCTGACTGAATTTCATGTTAGCCAGATACCTGGCAGCTGTATGGAGATGAACTTTGAGTCAGACAAGACTGGACACTAGGGGAACATTTCAGAGATGCAGCCGTGATCCAGGCAGAGGCTGGTGCAATTGGCAATTGTTGTGTGATGAGTTTTATAGAATGTGGGGATAACTGAAGTGGGACCATAAGGAAGGAAAGCTTCTCAGACTCCTGACTTGGTGGACTGCTGCATGGTTATTCTACCAAGTGAGG
>NW_007128086.1:0-8106 GCF_000164805.1 Carlito syrichta
CAGCATTACAGCTGCTACGCTGCAAACTTCCATGGCATATCCAAAGCATCAGGATTGTAAGACTGATTTTTAAGAATAAGTAATTGTGCACAAAAGTAAATGTTGAATCACACCAGCCTGTTAACAATGATTTAAAAATGAATTGCAAATCTAATTTTCCATTCTTGTTATGATTGTAACTTTGTCTTTACTAAGTCCCTTGATTTGAATTATGAAATATGCCTGAACTGTTGAATATTCTGATTATAATCCAAGGTGAGAAGAGTTTAGCCATCAAGGCTGTATTTGAACCTCATGCATAACATGACCTGTCTATATAGCATTTGTATTCTCTGTTGAGTACCGATTAATACTTTCATTTGTTCAAGATTTATGATTTTGCTAAATTGTTTTCTCGCCTTTGTAAATTAAGAAACCAGTAAGAATAGGGCTTTTTTATATCAATGGGTTTGTTCCATTCCACAAATTTAATGTACGGGAATATAATTTAATGTCACTTGGAATATAATGTGTAGCTAAAGAATCTCGTTAGGCTAAAATGAATGTAAAATGTGTCAATTTGATCCAAATGAGAACTGTAGTAAAACCATCTTTGATGTTCATGTGCAATAAATCTTTAACTTTTCTCTGTAAAGTATTAGAGAACCCATAGGGAAATCTGTGTTTGTGATAGGGGCAAGTTTCCCTTGGTTTTTCTCAATATTCTTTGTTGGCACTTAGCATAAGCAAGTAAAAAGTGAAAATCTAAGATGGGAGTTATTAACTAGAATTCTAAAGTAAATAGAAAATGCACCTTAATGCTAGTTATAGAGTGCTTCAGGAAAAAATAGAAGTAATTTTTAGAAAGAAGAAGAGTAAACCTTTGAGGACACTTTCACTGCACATTTTGAGAAACACCACAGAATGTCCTTCAATTTCAATCTTGGGAACTGTGCCAGATTTAATCTATGTTTGCCTTGAGTGTCATTTACTTTTAAATTTGATTTGGGGAATGTTTTAATGTTTTCACTTGTTGTTGAATGTGGGATGACCATTATCTTTCCAATTCATTTTTATTTGGATATATTCAGATTGTTGATTACTGTTGCATTTCAATTTTCTTCCTAGTATTTTTGTTCCTTCATAATAGCTTTATGGTTCACTGGACCGAAATGACTAAAATGAAAGATTTCCAAGATTTCTTCTGGGAGTAATTTACAAAAGACCACCATTTTTAAATTGTGCCTCATGTTTAGCACTGAATGTCTGCCTCAGAAAGAAATCAATCTCCATCTTTTAGGTGCCATACTGAGCACATCATCACCTTTTTAAAGAAATCTTGATAATTAAATCTTTTCCCTTAAATTATTTAAATGTTTGCCTCTTCCATCTGAGTTCTCTAGAAGTTTAGAGCACAACAATGCAGTTACTATTTCTGTCCACAATTTGAGTTCGTTTTTGGCAGAAATTTATTTTGCACTTTAATGCAGCGAAAAATAATAGCAATCAGTGTTACACCAAAAATAATTAAGGGAAATAATAGGATACCTCCATAGGAGAATTGTTCCTGTAGAATAATGAAAGAAAATTAATTTCCCAGTGTTACTATAATTAAAATAATCTGCAGAATCCCAAAGTAAAAGTTAAAAATTGATATGCCATCAATTTTAAAAAGTTCATTTAAAAAATCGATGTGTTAAAGATTTCATAGCATCATTGATAAGATCAGTGGAAACATTTCATCAAAAATCAATTTCTTGTGAGATGCTAAGTTCAGATTGTCTTAAAAGGCAGCCTTCCTTATTTTTAGAAATATCAACATGCATTCCTAGGAACTGTGCTGATTTCAAGTTCAAGTTAGCATGTTGCTGGAAAGGGGAGCCACCTTCATTACCCTTATCTGGTTGTCCATTCTTGATTTGTCACAACGGATCATCTTCTGTGACTCTCTTCTGCATTACATTGTCACCTCTATTACGAAGGTGGTTGTGATCAATGACTAATATTCTTGTTTTCTTTTGAAAAATTTTATTGTTAATGTTAGCCCTGATTAAAATGTCTGTGTTTTAAAAAAATTGAGATCAAACAATAGTACTTAATGTTCAGATAAAGTATGTTACTGACCAGTGTCCAAAAACAGATACTGCGTCCAAGTACGCAGCCTAAACCGCTCAATAATTCTGTTGTTGGACAATTGTGTTTTTCACTTTCACTTGATATCTAAGAAGGACTTGTCTGTGGTTTCCATTTGAGTTTAGAATATAGCGTGTGACTTTTTTTGTATCAGATTTTTTTTTCTAATCATGTTTGACTTTGATTAGTATTGAATTCAGTCACCATCCCCTGAGTGTACACTGTGTTGGAAGGAAGCCCAGAAGCACAATGGAGTCAAAGGGAAACCAGCTCGATAGCTTACTGTGGATAATTCAAATACAGGGGCCAATTCTGTTTGAGAATCACAGTTCTAGAAACAGGTTCCAGAAGAAGTCTGGTCTTCTTCTGTAATCTCTCAAACAGGTGGCCTCCACCTAACCCTTGTGCACCAGCTTCCATAGGCCCATACCCACCAACAGAGGGAGACTCATGGTCAAGCTAAGAAATCTTAGGTTTCAGGGACTCTTGCAAGTCCTTGGGAACTTCCACAGCAGTTTGTATTTGCCATTTAAAGTACCTCAAAAACTGCATACATTTTCAACCCACCTCCCAGAAATACATTTATTCTGTCCTTCGTCTTTCAATTTTCATTTGATCTGGCCTGTATGTTTGGGCTTGAAGTAAAAGCAACTTATCAACCTATTTAAAAGCAAGTGAAGATGGAGAGCACCTGTCTCCCCAGGGATTAATTTTCTCTCCTAACCAAGAAACAACTTGTGAAAGAGGCGGCTAAGGAAAACAACAACATTCCAGACGAGATGTCTTCCATATTATCCTCACTATGCCTTCACAGTCAGACCTTCCTTCCAATGTCCCCAGTCAGCTGCAACCACTATTCTGGGACCACTCTCAGTGTTCCATCTCCCCAATTGTCATGACCTCCCTTCCCTGCCTCCTCTCCCACTCCACTCCCCAATCTGTGCCCATCACATCGTTTTCTACCAAACATGTCACTCATGCAGTTAGACTTCAATGCATCACTACAGAAGCGTTTCCTAAGCTGACACTCAAGGCCCTCCGTGGCTTGGCCACATATCTTTTCTGACTGATGGCCCTTCATCTCAATATATGCTCTATATTCCAGGCAACTCATAGTGGTAGGAAAGCAGTAGGATTTAGTTCAGCCCAAAAGACCTGAAAATGAATCCCCTATCTGTCCCTTACTAGCGACATAAATTTGGGAGGTTAAGTACTCTGAGCTTCCATGTCTATCTCTGTAAAATTGTGATTAAAAATGGTCGATCCCTCATGGGATTATTGTGAGTGCTTCTCAAGGTGAAATATACACAGTACCTGGCACAGAGCTTCATACAAACAATAGGTGCTCAGTAAAAGTAATACTAACAATCTCCTAGACATCCACGCCATCCTCACCCCAGTCATTCCCATGGTGTCAATTTATGGAGCATTCTCCTTCACCCTCACTTACCTGTCAAAATCCTCACCATCCTCTGCACCTATCTATTAAGTCTCCCATACTCGACTTTGTCACCGTCTGGGCAGGGCCTTGTCTCCGTCACCTCTGAATTCCCAGGGTCAGTGCGGTACCCACACAGAGCGTGCACTCCACAAATTAGTGTTCGACAAATAAAAGAAATGAAATGTAACCGCCTCCAAGGAACTGCTCCCACTCCTCCCAAAAGTGGTCTTGCCCCCTGCCCCCCAAGCTCGGATAGTACATTTTTCTGTATCTCCAAGGTGGTGTCTAATATTCCCTTCTTATAACTGGGGAGACAAGCCACACACAAACACAGCCATAATACACTGAGCTCCTTGGGGGCAAAGGCTGTCTCAGCTGCTATGATGGAAACATCCATGACATTCACGACAGACCCTAAAGGATTATTTTGATGGAAGTGTTCCTTGCTCCATGTAATAGATCCAATTTGGGCAAGTGCTCCATCAAGCAAGTTTCTCATTCTCTCATTGACTTAATTATAGACACATAAACTTTGGCATGGATTACATGTGTGACTATTTACCCCCTAGGTCCCTAGATAAATTGTTGACTTTGTTTTGCAAATAATCCCCAAAACTTGAGTTATTTTTTTTTCTCCCACCAGCATGAAGTTTAGAGCTAAGGTGATTTTTTTCCCACAAGCTCCCCTCCCCCACGTTGTTCCAATCCTTATTCTTACAAGTCTCTTTCCAGACATCTTTGCCCAGTAATAATTATAGTGTGTTCCCAACCTAGCTGATGGCTGGTGTCCTCATTAAGGATCATTACCCTGAAAAGGGTGTTTATTGAACCTGGCAGTGTGCTGATATTTTTTAGAACCTGTCATATGGTTGATGGTGTTTAGTCAGAACTCATTCGGAAACTGGAGTGACCTGTTCAAACTGGCACTGTCAGCAGGGACACAGAGGTGGGCTCAAGATGGCAGCATGACTTTCCATGGCCCCTGCAGGCCTGGGAAGGCTTGTTCTACCAGGCAACTTGACTCCCCAGTTCCCCACCCCCACTCTGAATGCTGTTAACTAGATTTCTGTTGAGTGAAAGGTACTCATACCAAGTTGATAGAAATCAGAGAAATAATTTTATGTATGGATTTCACAACTACTTTTGTCTACATGCTGGGATTACTGTAAAAGGATAGTAACTAATTAAAGAAATGATACCATTGGGAAAAGGTATGTTTTCAGATAATCCAGTAATTTAATTTTGTACATAATTACAAAGGATTGAGTTTACTGAGAGAAAAAAAATTCCTTGTCTTTCTGGGAGATATTACAAAGATAAATATTTTTGTGTCAACACTACAATTGCCATATATCAGTCATTGCACTCCTTAAAAAGAGATACAGCCTGGAGACTGGACAAAAGCCAGTGTCTGGGGTCAATACTCCTATTGTTGAGCCTGGCTCCATGGTTTGCCACCAGCTGTGGAGGACCTGGGACATGCTGCTTAGCTCTTCCAATCGACAGGTTTCTTGTTTGGTCAAATTTGTTGACCTCAATAATTTTAGAACATTTTGCAGTGTGATGGGAATGATGTTGTGGAACCATGCAAGGGAAATATGATTTCAGCTCGTAGGAGTGCCTACAGTCCAATAGAAGGAGGGGTAGCACATTTCTTTTAGCAATCATTGAGGTATACATAGTCTACAAATATGCATATAGACCAGACATCATAGAAACATAAAAGTTGAAAGACCTAAGTCTGCTCAGAGAGGATGAATTCAAGGGAGAAGGCAATGGCTACTGTTGCTGGTTGACATCTGTTGAGGGTTTGCTGTGTCAGACTGTGCACCAAATATGTGGTGACATTATCTTGTTTTATTTGTTGAAACACCATGGATTAATTCCCTAAATCTTGAGGTGAGAACCACTAGGGGCAAACAGAAGAGCCCGTGGAAAAAAGCTAAAGCATTCATTTCCTCATCTTCCATTTTTAATGCAAATACTCTGGGCATAAGGGTAGGTGCTGGGAATACAATAGCAAACAAAAACATTCAAATCCAAGTAGTCTCTAACAAATGCAAATACTCTGTCCAAAGACTGTGAGTGAGATATAGTATTCTAGGTGAACGACTATTTTAGGTAGATTTAACCTGAATGAGGGTACAGGGAGGGGCTTCCAGGGGGCCTGGCAGTGAAGCTAAGTTCTAACAGAGGGAGAGGGGAAAGCCAGACTTAAATGAGAGGAAAGAAGAAACCAGGTTGGAGAACACAGCAAGTATGAGGGCTGGGAAAAGGCCAGGGAGTCTGAGACCCAGAGAAAGAGAGCAAAGCAAGGTGAGGCTGGAAGGCTGGTGGGTGGAAGCCTTGAGGGCCACGAGAGGGGATTTGTCTTTGTTAGCAATTGGAGAAAGCACCCAGAGCGATCAAGTTGGCATTTTGAAGTGATCCTTCTGACAGCCATGTGGCAGAGAGATTGCAAGAGGCCAGCATGGATAGTGTTCACTAGCCAGGGGTCGTTCCAGAGCCTGTTGGCAGCATGGGACTGCAAAGATGGAGATGGCTCTCCTGGAAGCTCAGGAGGTCTTCTGCCTACTCCCTCAGGTAGGATTTGATAACAGGTAATGGAGCCTCTTACAGAAGCTTAGCTAACTAGGGTGGAGAAATGTTTTCCTCCCCAAGCAAGAAGGTTGGAAGCTGCCAACAATGCCCTCCTGCTCTACCACCTGGTGAGGACTTCCAATCATGCAGGTCCCTCACAGCCACCTGAGGCTGCCCTGCTTTAAGCTTCTTGTCCACATTTCAGAAAGGAAGATCAAAGGAACAGGGAGGAGTCTGGGAGCACACATCTTCCAGACACCTCTTCCTAGGAGGTGCTTGGGAGGTGTGCACAGGACCTCAGGGGGAAAGTCTATCTGATGACTGAAGGACAGAGTCTGGGAAATAGGAAGAAGGGATTTTGAGGCTCCAGAAACAGATTATTGTTGAAGCCAAGGGATAATGTGAAGTTTTACATAGCCACCTCTAGGGATGACTGGGCTGGGAAGGGAAACATTTTCTCATTTATCTCTGTTTTCTTAGCTGGGTACATTGTTTTTTCAAAATCAGATATGTATTACTTAAGAAGACAAGGAGAGTGGCTATTTGGTGGCAATGAGCAGTTTTCACCACACCACCCTCTCCCTTCCAGTCATGACTGTAGTTTACAGTATTCACCGTATGTATGGCTACCTAGGTATGCTTGTATTTGTTGGTTGTCTTCATCCTCGTGTGAGCTCCAGGGGATCAGGGAGCTGTCTTATCTTGTTCACCACTGAAATCCCAAGGACCAGCGAAGAGCCCAGCACATAACTGATGTTTAATAAATATCGGTTGGATGAGTGAATCAGAGGCAGATTCCTCCAGAGTTGATGATGGATTGGCAATGGGTGAGGAGGGATTTGGAGAAGGTGCCCAGAATGATTCCTGTTTCTCTTTGCTCCTTGAAACAGATGGAGTTACCATTTACTGAGAGCAGAAGCTTGGGAGAGGGACAGTTCAGGGGTGAAGCACGGTGACTTGCAGATTCAGTGAGAACTCCAAGCGAGCAGCTGGTTAAACAGATGTGGAGCTCAGAAGAGAAGTCTGGGCTAGAGATACACCTTTGGGATTCATCCAGAAATAGGTGGCAGTCAAAGCCAAGATTGTGGATGAGATTACCGAGGGATAAAATATAAAAGGAATGCTCATCCTGTGGCTGGCAGCATAACATAAATGTGGACGATTGTGTAAGCGGCACTGGAAGCATGGGACATTCCAACTCAGTGTGGCTTGGTTCCCATGGTAAGGTGTCTGGATTGAATTGTGTCTGGAAAATGCCCTGTGTTCACTCATTCATTCAGTGACTATTTCTTGGTGTTTACTACATGCCAAGCACTCATTGGGGCCTTGGTATACCAAGACACTGTCCACGAGTCTCACAGCCCATTGAAGAGACAGGGATATGAAGGAGCAACTGTAATTCAGTTGCAGGAGGTAGAAAGACTGAGACATGCATGGGATCTTATAGGAGGGATGAGTGTCAGGGTGGCATCGTAACTGCTGGGATGACTTGGAGTTAGCTGGGTGATTGTGTGTGTAGCAGAGACATTCCAAGCCCAGAAGGCAGCAGGGATGGTGATGTGGTTTGTTCAAATTCTCATGAGCTGCTCCATGTTGTTGAAGGCAGCCCGTGGCAAGGGTGAGGATGGAGAAATGGAGAGCAGAAAGGGAAGGGTGGTGGGGCCAACCATATTTCTCTGCCAGTAGCATGGTGGCATTAAAAAGTTTCAAAGAAAGCTATGGCCTGACTGAATTTCATGTTAGCCAGATACCTGGCAGCTGTATGGAGATGAACTTTGAGTCAGACAAGACTGGACACTAGGGGAACATTTCAGAGATGCAGCCGTGATCCAGGCAGAGGCTGGTGCAATTGGCAATTGTTGTGTGATGAGTTTTATAGAATGTGGGGATAACTGAAGTGGGACCATAAGGAAGGAAAGCTTCTCAGACTCCTGACTTGGTGGACTGCTGCATGGTTATTCTACCAAGTGAGG
>NW_007128087.1:0-3228 GCF_000164805.1 Carlito syrichta
TCGTAACTGCTGGGATGACTGGAGTTAGCTGGGTGATTGTGTGTGTAGCAGAGACATTTCAAGCCCAGAAGGCAGCAGGGATGGTGATGTGGTTTGTTCAAATTCTCATGAGCTGCTCCATGTTGTTGAAGGCAGCCCGTGGCAAGGGTGAAGAAGGAGAAATGGAGAGCAGAAAGGGAAAGGTGGTGGGGCCAACCATATTTCTCTGCCAGTAGCATGGTGGCATTAAAAAGTTTCAAAGAAAGCTATGGCCTGACTGAATTTCATGTTAGCCAGATACCTGGCAGCTGTATGGAGATGAACTTTGAGTCAGACAAGACTGGACACAAGGGGAACATTTCAGAGATGCGGCCGTGATCCAGGCAGAGGCTGGTGCAATTGGCAATTGTTGTGTGGTGAGTTTTATAGAATGTGGGGATAACTGAAGTGGGACCATAAGGAAGGAATGCTTCTCAGACTCCTGACTTGGAGGACTGCTGCATGGTTATTCTACCAAGTGAGGAAACAGGGCTATGAAGGAGGGTGAGGGGATGAATGACCTACCTGAAAGGCACTACCCAAGTCAATATTCACTGACTAATTAGATATAGATAGTGAAAAGAAAAAAATGGAGGGTAGGATGTCTCTCAAGCTTCTGAACTTGGAGACTAGGTAAAAAAGTGTTGCCAAGAACTAAGACACAAGCAGAGCTAGAGGCATGGCTATGAGGTGAAAAACTCAAGTTCAGCTCAGAATGCGTGCATGTGAGCTGTGCACAGGATTTCGGTGGGAGATGTCTGTCTGATGACTACAGAACAGAGTTTGGAGCGTGGGAAGTAGGGATTTTTGAGGCTCCAGCAGCAGATTGATGTTGAAGACAAGGGAAAATGTAGCTCTCCAATGAGAAGAAGGATGGAACATCACCTGCCCTAAATTTGGGGTGTCGTAGAGAATTTTATTGGTGGCAGATACTTAGAGAAATTCAAGAACTATACCATGATACTAAAGAACATTCAAAATATTGTCAGTCAAGTATGTCAGTCTGCAACTGCATTCAAGTTGCACTGATAAAAGACTGCGATCGGTAAAATAACTAGCATTTCATATAGGTTCTCTACATGGATAAGTCCATATATTTATGTTTTAACATCCAGTGCCACCCTGATATGGGTCAATAATTAGGTCAGGAATACATAAGTATGTGCAAATATTGCCAAAAAAGCTCAAGGAGGTGGGAATAAAAAGTCAGAAATGTACTCAGCGTCTGACTCACCAAGCAAGTAGGTCACCAGAATGTTTGATGGGATAGAAGGAGGAACACAGAGGCTGGCAGGCCATTCCTCAAAAATAAATAAATAAAGTTTATCCCCGGTTAGAGATATTCCTTCAAAAAACCCAGAGAAAAATATAAATTAAGTTTGTTTGCATGTTGGTTTTTATTTTTTAAGAACACCACAGCAATTTCAGTTAAACAAAGGCCACTTCCCTGGATTGTTGCAAGCCACACATGAACGCTGTAGCATTAATTACAAAGTCTTGTCTTTTCCTCAAAATTAGCACTAAGTCTGAAATCAGCATGCTTCCTTAAGACGGTGGCATGAGCCTCTCATCTCCAAGGAGAAGGCCCTTAATGAACTGAAGGTGCCTTTTCTTGAGGGCTGCACTGGGAGGGCAGTGGGTTCTGGGGCTAGGGCCTGGGTACAGGCTGGGAACCCATTGCAGATCAGCTGGGGGACCCTGGTCTGACCTGACTGGAGGTATGGATCCACAGCATGCCAGGCCCAGAGCAGCAAACCTTTTGCGAGAGGACAAATAAACTGATAAACCAAAGGTATGTTTCTCTGGAAAACACTATGAGAAAGGGGCCACAAATAATCAAATCATACAGAGAATAATTGAGTAAAAAAGATAGGCTATTCTGTATAAGAAACCAAGCCCATTTATCTGTGACAAAATGAACATTTTTTAACATGGAACGCCACCTCCCACAGTCATGAACATTTTCCTTCCCCGTCGTCTCAAATGACCCTTTAAATTTTCCCCCAAGGCTTCATGAGGTCAGTCTGACAAACATGGGCATTTTCCCAAAGGGGCTCCAACCATCCTTCCCTTCAACTTGGTTCCATTTGTTAATTATATTATATGGAGTCCAACATATGTCTCATCTTACAGCCAAAGTGCTTTTTCTCTCCATTCATATATTTTATGCTTGTGATTTACAGTTTACATCTATTTCTTGGTTGCGGTGTGCTGTGCACCGACCACTTGTACAAGCGCAAGGAAGCCCATTAGAGATGAACAGCCCACACGGAGGACCCTGGTTTCTACTCAAGGGGACATGGGCATGTGTCGGGTTCCTGTCATTTGTACTCTGCCACTAATTTGCATTCCTTTGTATCTGTGTACAGGGCTTCCATCACAAAGGCACAAAGGGACACCTGGGCCCTGCTCTCCAGCTGCTGCCTGGTCCTGTGGCACACGTTACCAGCTGCCAACTGGCCTCTCTGCCTCATGAGCAGTTCCTTCTGGCTCGACTTGTGATTTACCTCCAAGAGGTATGCAGGCTCTCAAAGGATGAGCTGCTATAACTCAGCCCTTCCTCCTGTTTCACTAACGAGGAACAAACTAAATAGTGTCAGCATAATTATAATCAGTGTCAGTTAGAATGAAGGCTTGGAACATTGATATGGTTTTGTCGGGCTGACCTCTGTGTCTCCCACACCTGGAAGCCTCCAAGACCTGGGCCACACAGGTGTTCCCAACTCCTGCCCTTCTTCCATGCTTGTTTGCATCATGGCTGCAGCTGCCAGCACCAGAGCATCAGGGTGGTGGGAATTGTGGACTGGAGATTAGTGGGGAAGGTCTTGGTTTGGTCTGGCCTGTTTTGCCCTTACGTACAGGCTTGTGGAGACTTCCCTGCCTTTCTTTCTCTGCTTCTTTACATTCATGCTCTTTCCAGCCCACTCCAATCTGGTGCCCACTCTTCCAAGGCTGTTTTGCTGAGGTCACTGCCAATTTTTGGGTCCCTACATCCAGTGTACACTTCTTCAGCCTGACACCACTGAGTTCCAGGCAGACTGTGTCACCATCAAGACTCCTTGCTGGGGTCCCCTCCTTCCCCAACATGGGTTCCTCAGGGCCTGACCCTAGGTGCATCACAACGCTCCAATCCAAGAACTTCAGGCCTGTGGATTTAGAAGCCACAGACGTCCCCAGCCCAGGCAGCTCTTTCGAATCTCATACTCTGGG
>NW_007128088.1:0-1001 GCF_000164805.1 Carlito syrichta
AAATGGATTTTCTCCAGATAAAATAAAAGCAATACAACAAAATGAAAAAGACTAAATCAGAATGTTTATGATAAAAGGTATAAAGAAAAAATCATGCATTGTAAAAGACAAAAAGTTATAAAATAAAAAGAACAATGTAAAGCAAAACAAAGTAGCTATGAAAAAAAGAACCCAACTAGAACTTTTGAAAATGTAAGCTAGAGAAATGGAAAATGCATAGAAGACACACTAAATTGAACATGTAAAAAGAGTAATTCTTTTAGATATCCAACATAAAAACCAAAGGGTTCAAATATGAAAAAAAGCAGTTTTAAAGAAACAGAGTATGTTAAAATCTCCAAACATACACAATACTTGAAGTTCAAAAAGAAAAAACAGAGCACATTGTGTACAATTACTATAGGACATAACATTCAAAAAATTTTCAAAATTGAAGAAATATGTGAGTCCTCAAATTTAAAATACAGTTTTAGTGTCTATCAGGATACAAATACACAATGCACTATAGGAAATCTTCAGACCATCAGGACTGTCAAAATTATCTAAAAAGTTTCCAGAGAGGTTTATCTTTTGAGAAATTATTTCCCAAGAGAAGAAAATTGGATGGATAAAGGATTTATCAATGGCAACAAAAGAAGCCTAAATATCCTGGAGGTGTATCTTCAAAGTACTGTGAAAAAAAATTGTCAACTTTGAATTCTGTATCCAGCTAAATATTATTCAGGAGTAGAAGGAAAAAAAAGGAAATTTTCAGATAAACAAAGGCTAAAAATCTCAAAGACCCTCATTGAAAGAACTGTTAGAAGTCTTACTTCAGCAAGAATAAAAGCAAGCCCAGAGGAAAGGCGTGCATGCAAGAAATATTGATAAAATACATTGGTAAATTTAATTAATTATTAACAATAAAAAATAATAAATACATCTGTCTTGTACAGTGAACTCAACCTTAGAGAACAGTAAAAGGAAATATGGGGGTGGGACAGGAAGTTAGTACACTAGGT
>NW_007128089.1:0-837 GCF_000164805.1 Carlito syrichta
GGGATCTCTGCCCCTAGCTGCAAGTTTCCCTGGAGAATATCCTAAAAGACTTTCCACTACAGTTATTCCTACTTTTTTATACTAAAAAAAAGAAAAAGAAAAAGAAAAGCGGGGATGGGTGGATATTTGTACATTACATGTCATTCATTATTCCAAATGTAATTTTAATCAGTTCGACATGAAAGCAACTTAATATTCTCAATAATGGCACTGGTAACTTTAAATATTAAAATCTACATTAGGAATTCCCCTGTCTATGTAGAAACTGCAGTATTTGCATTACAGATTGTGAGTTTGACTCAGTCACTACTTTCTGAACTCAATTTTAGATGATCCTACTGCTGGCTACGAAGCCCCCAGCAAATGCCAGGGAGATTAGTGGTAAACAAAGCCCCGATACATCAAAATTAAATGTTCCTAATTATCAACTTTACTCAAATCCTCATTGTGCAGAAGAGGAAATTCCTTGCTGTGTATTTGTGACACTCATAGAAGGTTTTAGGACACACAGCATTACCATAATTTTTTTGACTTGGGTTCTTTTAGGACATCATATGAAGTCCCTACCCTTAATTTTAACTGCATTCTTAATTAAAAACTGTAAGCCGGGCTCGGTGGCTCAACCTGTAATCCCGCACCTTGGGAGGCTGAGGTGAGTGGATTGTCTGAGCCCGCGGGTTCGAGACTCACCTGGGCAACTTGGTGAGACCTCATCTCCACAACTAAAAAAAAAAATGCCAGGTGTGGTAGCACGCGCCTGTAGTTCCAGCTACTTGGAAGCTGAGCGGAAGGATCGCCGGAGCCCAGCAGATCAAGGCTGTAGTGGCCGGGAGCAAC
>NW_007128090.1:0-740 GCF_000164805.1 Carlito syrichta
GCATGAAAAATGCTATTTCAAGAACAGCAGGACACTGGACTGGTGGAAGAAATGATTTAATTTTTACCTCTGCTACACCAGTGAAGGTCAGGTTAATTACTGGGTTACGGCGGTCAGAGCTTCAACCCCAATGTCAGATTTCCTGGACATCATTTGAAATGGCCATTGTCCACCAGAACCTTGGTGGAGGTGGTTCCCTGGAAGTTTCCTAGGCACAGGCAGTTGGCCTCAAGCAGGAAAGTTCTGTTTTGAAATTTGTTGTAAAATCTGCAATAACTTCAAGGTTAAGAAAAGTTCAGCCATGTTTTTCTCCCAATTATTTTCCTTTCCTTTTGTTCTTCTCTATCTGCAAAGGAAACTAGGAGTGTTGAAATGTTGGAAGGAAAATAAAAGATACTTTCATGATATTTTGGATCCAAGCGGAAGCAGAAACTGCCAAGGAATCTCATGGAAGAAGCTCTTCTCAATAATTTTCAGTTGAATTTTTACAGGCCCATGAGGTTAGGATAGTTAAACAAACTTTGGATAAATGCCGCTGACTTTTTATTCATTTATGAACTAACCCTTCAATTCTTTTGAGGTTCAACCATCAGCAATTTCTACAGAGCCTGAAAACAAAATGTTTCAATATGATTGGAATACAGTGTTCAGAAAATGTAATAAAGTGGGAAATAAGAACACATCATTTTATGTAATAGAATTATTTAAAGGCTTCTTCATGAATTTTGTGTACACAGAAA
>NW_007128091.1:0-782 GCF_000164805.1 Carlito syrichta
AATGTTGCAAGGAAAATAAAAGATACTCTCACAATATTTTGGATCCAAGCAGAAGCAGAAACTGCCAAGGAATCTCATGGAAGAAGCTCTTCTCAATAATTTTCAGTTGAATTTTTACAGGCCCATGAGGTTAGGATAGTTAAACAAACTTTGGATAAATGCCGCTGGCTTTTTATTCATTTATGAACTAACCCTTCAATTCTTTTGAGGTTCAACCATCAGCAATTTCTACAGAGCCTGAAAACAAAATGTTTCAATATGATTGGAATACAGTGTTCAGAAAATGTAATAAAGTGGGAAATAAGAACACATCATTTTATTTAATAGAATTATTTAAAGGCTTCTTCATGAATTTTGTGTACACAGAAATTCATTTGAGTCAAGTTGATGAGCAAATCAGCAAATTAGATAGGCTGGTCCCTGACTTAATTCCACAGCATTTCAGAATTCAAAACTTTCAGCCTAGTTGGCCGGTTCTGCCAGTGGATTTCAAATGTCTCACCATGAAGAACAGCCAGGAGAAAACTGTAAATTTGATCCTGCATACAAAGGAAACTGGAAAATTTGCATGATCATGGATCCTACAAAGTTGCTGGAACGAAATGTGGTCTTATGAATAACATCAAGATTGTCTTCCAAACTCACCCCCTCAATTTCTTTCTGCTTCAAGGAGAGGACAGCTGGAGCCAGACAAACTCAGAGACATTACATCAGGGAGAAACGGGGGTGGAGGCAGAGAGAGAGAGGAGAAAAGAAAGATAGGGAGAGACAGAGACAGAGAA
>NW_007128092.1:0-1128 GCF_000164805.1 Carlito syrichta
TAAATTTGATCCTGCATACAAAGGAAACTGGAAAATTTGCATGATCGTGGATCCTACAAACCTGCTGGAATGAAATGTGGTCTTATGAATAACGTCAAGATTGTCTTCCAAACTCACCCCCTCAATTTCTTTCTGCTTCAAGGAGAGGACAGCTGGAACCAGACAAACTCAGAGACATTACATCAGGGAGAAACGGGGGTGGAGGCAGAGAGAGAGAGGAGAGAAAGAAAGACAGGGAGAGACAGAGACAGAGAAAGGGGTAGGGGGCAAGAGGGGGGAGGAGAAGGAGGAGGAGGAGGAGGAGGGAGCACTTAACTAATCGCTCAGCACAACAAATTGCATTCCTAACTGCTCTTTTTTCCAGAACTATTAAAGAAATGGAGTAGAGAGGATAGAAAAGTCAAGAGGTAGCCTCAATACAGCACCTTTAAGTCGTTGTCTGCTTAAAAACAAGCAAGGTCCCAGAACACAGGGAAATGAGCAGTGGAGGGGCACCAGGCCCCTTTGCCAAACCAACCTTTTCTCTGTAAAGCTTTTGTTCCTTCCAAGGTGCCCCAAAGCGTGAAAGGAAAAGCAATGATGAGCTGGAGTGTCATTCTTTTCAGATCTTTCTTTTGCTGTTGACTTCGGTTCTGGCTCCACAGTCTTCCTTCTTTGGCTTTGTGTTCCTTTCCCATGCTATTTTGGTGCCACAAATGAGGTTTATCAGCTGGTAGCAGGTTTGTAGCGAGTGACCCAGTTAACAACATACACAGGATGTATTTGCATGGGTTCCTTCACGCCCTGAAAGGCAACATCTTGTCTTGGACTTCCCTGTTTCAAAGGCTTACTGGAGAATATTTTGCAGCATCTTGGAACTGCAAGAGTCCTTGAGGACTTGCAGAGGGTAATTACGAAGCCATGTGCCAAAAAGCAAATGCATGCAAGACACAGGACTTCTTGATTTGTCCTAGAATTGTAAACTTTACCAAGAAACTTTAGACCCCTCTAAATACATTTTGGATCGTTTTCCAGGAAGAGGAATACTAGAAAAAGCTAAATAGTTAAGGACCATATTTTTTTAACCCCTTCTCCCAAGGTTTTAGTACAAAAACAAATAAACACCACATGGCAAGGTTTGCTCATCTG
>NW_007128093.1:0-758 GCF_000164805.1 Carlito syrichta
GCAGTGGAGGCCCCTTTGCCAAACCAACCTTTTCTCTGTAAAGCTTTTGTTCCTTCCAAGGTGCCCCAAAGCGTGAAAGGAAAAGCAATGATGAGCTGGAGTGTCATTCTTTTCAGATCTTTCTTTTGCTGTTGACTTCGGTTCTGGCTCCACAGCCTGCCTTCTTTGGCTTTGTGTTCCTTTCCCATGCTATTTTGGTACCACAAATGAGGTTTATCAGCTGGTAGCAGGTTTGTAGTGAGTAGCCCAGTTAACAACATACACAGGATGTATTTGCATGGGTTCCTTCACGCCCTGAAAGGCAACATCTTGTCTTGGATTTCCCTGTTTCAAAGGCTTACTGGAGAATATTTTGCAGCATCTTGGAACTGCAAGAGTCCTTGAGGACTTGCAGAGTGTAATTATGAAGCCATGTGCCAAAAAGCAAACGCATGCAAGACACAGGCCTTCTTGATTTGTCCTAGAATTGTAAACTTTACCAAGAAACTTTAGACCCCTCTAAATATATCTTGGATCGTTTTCCAGGAAGAGGAATACTAGAAAAAGCTAAATAGTTAAGGACCATTTTTTTTTAACCCCTTCTTCCAAGGTTTTAGTAACAAAAAACAAATAAACACCACATGGCAAGGTTTGCTCATCTGTTCTTGCACTTTCTCTTTCTAATCACCAGCCCCACTTTCTCCTGCAACTGCCACCCTCACGGGTCTTTGATCTTGCAAATCCTCACTTGAGGTCCGATATTAGTACCTGTGATTTTC
>NW_007128094.1:0-974 GCF_000164805.1 Carlito syrichta
CTTCCTGCTACTTAGGAGGCTAAGGTGGAAGGATTTCTCCCCAGAGGTCAAGGCTGTGGTGAACCATGATCATGTCACTGCACTCTAGCTTGGGCAACAGAGTGAGACCCTGTCTCAAAATAAATAAATAAAACCTGTAATCAATATGTTAAAGTATCTAGTGAAAAAGTAGACATTTGCTTGAAATAAGGGAAGCCCAATGAAGAGATGCGTACACACACAAGCTTTGACACATACAAGTGAAATCACTAAAATAAAAAAAAGAAGAAAAAGTCTTGATGACAGCCAAAGAAAGGAAACATATACAGAGAAACAACGAGAAGTACAAGGAACTTCTTGTCAGACATTTTGAAAAACAGAAAATAATAGAACTGTAATGCACTAAGAAAAGAAAAATTGCCATGTAAGAAGTTTATAGCCAGAGAAAATAATCTTTTGAAAAGACAAAAAAACAAATATTTTTTCATACAAGCAGAAGCAAATTTGCTGTCAAAGCTTTAAAAAAATTAAATTTTCTTAGAAGCAGTATAATACTAGTTGAAAATTTGGTTATTGCAGCATTATTCACAATAGCAAAAACATGGAACCAACTGTGCTGCCCATTGAAAGAGGACTGGATACAAAAAAATGTGGTACATATACATGATGGAATACTATGCAGCCATAAAAGAACAAAATTATGAACTTCACAGTACCTTGTATGGATTTGGAGTCTATAATACTGAGTGATCTATCACAGAAATAAAGAACCGGGTATCACATGTTCTCATTCATAAATGGGCCTTGAACAACTATTTTAATAGTAGGAAAGGAATGGCAGTAGTGGGAAACTGCCAGGGGAGAGGGGTCTGGGATTGGCAGTAGTGGGAAGCTGTCAGGGGAGAGATGGGGCACATCTCATCAACAAGGATACCTGCATAATGAACACTTGTATACCTACCATGAATCACACTACACATTTAAAATTAAAAAAA
>NW_007128095.1:0-790 GCF_000164805.1 Carlito syrichta
CATTTTGAAAAACAGAAAATAAATAGAACTGTAATGTACTAAGAAAAGAAAAATTGCCACGTAAGAAGTTTATAGCCAGAGAAAATAATCTTTTGAAAAGACAAAAAAACAAATACTTTTTTATACAAGCAGAAGCAAATTCACTGTCAAAGCTTTAAAAAAATTAAATTTTCTTAGAAGCAGTATAATACTAGTTGAAAATTTGGTTATTGCAGCATTATTCACAATAGCAAAAACATGGAACCAACTGTGCTGCCCATTGAAAGAGGACTGGATACAAAAAAATGTGGTACATATACATGATGGAATACTATGCAGCCATAAAAGAACAAAATTATGAACTTCACAGTACCTTGTATGGATTTGGAGTCTATAATACTGAGTGATCTATCACAGAAATAAAGAACCGGGTATGACATGTTCTCACTCATAAATGGGCCTTGAACAACTATTTTAATACTAGGAAAGGAATGGCAGTAGTGGGAAACTGCCAGGGGAGAGGGGTCTGGGATTGGCAGTAGTGGGAAGCTGTCAGGGGAGAGATGGGGCACATCTCATCAACAAGGATACCTGCATAATGAACACTTGTATACCTAACCATGAATCACACTACACATTTAAAATTAAAAAAAAATTTTTGTTCTAGATAAGGGGATGCAGACCTTCAGAAATGTTAAAAACGATGGTAAATATAAAATAATTCTTAAATTATTTGAATTTATGTAAAGAATATTTGAGCCGGGCTCGGTGGCTCAGCCTTAATCCCGCGCCTTTGGGAGGCTGAGGTGGA
>NW_007128096.1:0-5386 GCF_000164805.1 Carlito syrichta
TTTTCTTGAGCTGAGGTCACAAGGCAACTAGGGAAACTGAAATCTAAATGGTGACAAGCCTCTCCTAGGAGATGTAAGACACACTCATGCTCTCATTTTTGGCCAAGCATGGGGAATAAAGGCAGACACCAAGAAAGAAAGAAGATAAAAGCTAAAATGTTAATAAACTCCTAAAGGCTGAGTATAGGCTGCAATGAGAATTTTACGTTTCTGGGTGCCCCAGACACATGGGAAGTCCACAATCATTTACAGGGTAATTTACACTGGCCACTTCTATGTGCTTACAAGAAATGTTGGGAGAGGAGAGAGGATTTATATGAACCCCCTCCACTGGCACATGTGCACAAAACCCTGCTTCCCAGAACATCTTTTCATATTAAGGAAAAGTCTTAAACCATTGGGGAAGACACAGGAAAACTCCACTCCCACCCCAGAACACAGGCAAAGATCCCCTGTCTTCATAAAAGAGGTAGAATCAAAACATGCCTCTTCCTGAGAAAGAGCCAGAAAATATTTCCTGCCCCAAACAAGAGCTTTGAAGTCTACTCATGGAAGAGAAATAGAAAATGTTCCCCCACCGAAGACTCTCTCATACATGTATGGCAAAATCTGACTGCGTAGTTGTAGGAGCAGGAACACTAAGAAAATCCTACCCTCAAGGTACAGGCACACAGAGCCTGCTTAAGACTGAAGCTAGGCCAAAAGATGTGAGCACAGTCCCCTAATCTCACCCTGAGCCTTGAACCAAGTGAAGCAACAGCAGTCTAACACTGGGGGAGGACAGATCATAAAGAGAGACTCTTGCTGTACTGTATGTGCAGGGATTGTTGAAGGCTAAAGATGGTGCATGAACACCAAATAACCCTCAGGCAGCCTAGACATAATAACAGCAGCCCATCACTTGAGGAATTTTAAGTCTGTGGCACACTAAATGTAACTACAGCAACAACAACCCAAATGCAACTCAAATAATGATTAGATTGACTCAACATCCCACAATAGAGACCTCACATAGAAAGAAGCACACATATTTTGAGCACAAATATTCTGTCTCAGTGTCTAATATTCTTCTACACGTAATGACTTCCATTCAATTGAAAATTATTAAACATACACATGCACACCCAAAAGCAAAAGACAAAAAAAAAGCCTTTCAAGAGTAAGATAGGCAACAGAAAAAGCCCAGAGAAGACTCAATTTTTTTTAGTTGAATTCTCACTCTGTTGTTCAGTCTGGAGTGTAGTGGCACACTTCTGGCCACCCCTGCCTCGACCTGCTGGGCTCTGGCAATCCTTCCACCTCAAGTTTTCAAGTAGCTGGAACTACAGGGGTGCACTACTCTATCCAGCTAATTTTTTTTATTTATTGTAGAGATGAGGTCTTGCCAAGTCGCCAGGGTTGGAGACTCAAATATTAAAAGTAACATATAGGGGATTCAAAATACTGTAATCAGGCAGGGTATGATGACTCACATCTAGAATCCCAGCCCTTTGGGAGGCTGAGTTGGGAGGATTGCATGAGCCCAGAAGTTAGAGAACAGTCTGGGAAACATAGCAAGACCCTGTCTCATAAAATAATACCAAAAAATCAGCCAGGCATGATGGTGAGTTCCTGCTACTTAGGAGGCTAAGGTGGAAGGATTTCTCCCCAGAGGTCAAGGCTGTGGTGAACCATGATCATGTCACTGCACTCTAGCTTGGGCAACAGAGTGAGACCCTGTCTCAAAATAAATAAATAAAACCTGTAATCAATATGTTAAAGTATCTAGTGAAAAAGTAGACATTTGCTTGAAATAAGGGAAGCCCAACGAAGAGATGCGTACACACACAAGCTTTGACACATACAAGTGAAATCACTAAAATAAAAAAAAGAAGAAAAAGTCTTGATGACAGCCAAAGAAAGGAAACATATACAGAGAAACAACGAGAAGTACAAGGAACTTCTTGTCAGACATTTTGAAAAACAGAAAATAATAGAACTGTAATGCACTAAGAAAAGAAAAATTGCCATGTAAGAAGTTTATAGCCAGAGAAAATAATCTTTTGAAAAGACAAAAAAACAAATATTTTTTCATACAAGCAGAAGCAAATTTGCTGTCAAAGCTTTAAAAAAATTAAATTTTCTTAGAAGCAGTATAATACTAGTTGAAAATTTGGTTATTGCAGCATTATTCACAATAGCAAAAACATGGAACCAACTGTGCTGCCCATTGAAAGAGGACTGGATACAAAAAAATGTGGTCACATATACATGATGGAATACTATGCAGCCATAAAAGAACAAAATTATGAACTTCACAGTACCTTGTATGGATTTGGAGTCTATAATACTGAGTGATCTATCACAGAAATAAAGAACCGGGTATCACATGTTCTCATTCATAAATGGGCCTTGAACAACTATTTTAATAGTAGGAAAGGAATGGCAGTAGTGGGAAACTGCCAGGGGAGAGGGGTCTGGGATTGGCAGTAGTGGGAAGCTGTCAGGGGAGAGATGGGGCACATCTCATCAACAAGGATACCTGCATAATGAACACTTGTATACCTAACTATGAATCGCACTACACATTTAAAATTAAAAATTAAAAAAAAAATTTTGTTCTAGATAAGGGGATGCAGACCTTCAAAAATGTTAAAAATGATGGTAAATATAAAATAATTCTTAAATTATTTTAATTTATGTAAAGAATATTTGAGCCGGGCTCGGTGGTTCAGCCTTAATCCCGCGCCTTTGGGAGGCTGAGGTGAGTGGATTGCCTGAGCCCGCGGGTTTGAGACCCGCCTGGGCAGTGAGACCTCATCTCTACAATAAATAAAAAAAATCAGCTGGGCGTGGTAGTGCATGCCTGTAATTCCAGCTACTTGGAAGGCTGAGGCAGAAGGATCACCGGAGCCCAGCAGGTTGACGCTGCGGTGGCCGGGAGCGGCCGCTGCACTCCAGTCTAGGCAACAGAGTGAGACTCCAACTCAAAAAAAAAAAAAAGAATATTTGCATGTCTAAATCAAAAAGGGTAATATTTTGGGTTTATAACATATATCAAATAAAATGTATGATAACAATAGCATAAAAGATGGGACAGAGGAGATAAAGTGTACTGTGACAAGGTTAGTATACTAGAAGTGATACGGTAGTATTTGAAGATGACTTGGAAAAGTTAAAGACATGTATTACAAGTCCTGGAGCAACCATAAAAAATAAAATAATGCTATAACTCATAAGTCAGCTGTGGAGATAAAAATAGAATTATAAAGATAAGTAATACAAAAAAGGCGGGATATGAGGAAAGGGAAACAAAGAATAGTTGGGACAAACATAAAACAAATAGCAACATGATATACTGAGACTCAGTCATATCAATAATTACATTAAGTATAAATGATTTATATGCCCCAATTAAAAGACAGAGATCATTGGATTGGACAAAAAATAAATAAATAAAACCTAATAACATGATTTCTACTAAAGAAACCTACTTTAAATGAGACACATATAGGTTAAAAGTCAAAGAATAAAAAAGATAAACCAAGAAACAGTAACTTTTTTTTACAAAAGCTGGAGTGATTATATTAATATCAGACAAAGTAGACTTTGGTAAGGAATATTGCCAGACACAAACAGAGGCCTTACACAACAATAAAGAGGTGACTTCAGCCAGAGGGTAAAACTTTACTAAATTTGTATTAATGACAGAGTTTCAAGTTACATAAACACAAACAGATAAAACTAAAAGGAAAATGAACAAATCCATGTTTATAGTTACAGATTTCAACTCTACAATATTATAAAAAAGTATTCATTCACATTTCCCTGCCAAAAGCTTATAGTCCTGTGGGAGGTTCACTGGAGGCATTCAAATTTTTTGTGTGTGAGTGACTCTTTGGATGTCACGGCAAAGAGGCACAGGGTTCCCTGTAGGCAAACATCAGGAATCATCTGGTCACTTTTTGAGCACCTCTGGCTATTTTAGTTCTTTTCTAGACTTTTATAATTTTGGAAGAAATAAGTAACTCCAATTCAACTTCTTTATACCTATCTAACTTATTAATCCCCAAGCACTCACCCAATTTTCCTTATGAAGTTTTTTGTCTATAGATTTTACTCTGTACACCAAAAACTACTATTGAAAGGGATGCTGTGAATGAACTTGATATTAATCACTGTGTAATAATCAATAATAACACATAACAGTAACTCAAATAAAATCAGAGCACCACACAGCTCTCACAGGTTAAGCTCCATGTTTGTCTTGAACTATTGGTGACAAATTTGTTTAGCTATGATTACACACACATAAGCATGTGGCTAAAGGAGAGAGTGAGAAGTTGGCAAGTCACCTGTTATTATCTCAGGATCAAAACATCAATAGTAACAATAATAAGCACTGCTAGAAATTGTGTCTATGTTTCAGGCACTGTGCTAATAATTCATTCATCTCCCCAACAGCCCATTACGCATAATGACCCTCCTTGTTTTGTGAAGAATATGATGTATAGGGATGTCATACTATATTTTTAAATTAAAATAATTTTTTTTTTGAATTGGAGTCTTACTGTGTTGCCCAGCCTGGAGTGCAGTGGCACTCTCTCAGTCATTCCAGCATTGACCCACTGGGCTCCAGTGGTCCTTCCACTTCAACCTTCCAAGTAGCCAAAACTACAGGCATGCGCTTCCACACCCAGTTAATTTTTGTTTGTTTGTTTATTGTAGAGATGAGATCTCACCACCATTGCCCAGGCTGGTCTTGAACCTGTGGGCTCTGTCAATCCACTTGTCTCGGTCTGCCAAAAGTGCTGGGATTACAGGTTGAGCCACCAAGCCCAGACCAGGTGTCCTACTTCAATTGACCAGGTCACCCAGCTAGTAACTGGTAGAGTTGAAGTTCAAACTCAAGCTTGCCTGGATAAGAAAGCCTCACTTCAGTATGGTAGTTAAGAACAATGATTTAAAGCCAAATATCTATGAATGCCTACTTTGTTTAACAAGTCAATTAGAAACCAGAAAGGCATGTGGACTAACAGTGGCTTTATGCATTGTCTGCTAGCAATGCAAACAGTCTCTAACTCAGCCAGGTCCCAGGACCACAATCAGAGGGCACAGGTAATTGGAAAGAGGTTGCTGATGGTCATTTCAAAGGATGAACAAATTGAATTCTACACTTTTGCCTTCCCTGTAACAGCACTTGTTCTTAGGCATAGAAAAAAAATAACCTTGAAATTCATTTCACCATCTGTTTTGAATAATTTTGCATTATGTGAATAAGCTTTCTAATTTATCATCTCAAATTAGTATCAGAATTTTTAAAAAGGGATGCAAAGATTGAATTCAGTCCTTGTCGATCAGCATTACACAATTCATTTTGTTCATAGAGAAACTGAGGAGGGAAGAC
>NW_007128097.1:0-3821 GCF_000164805.1 Carlito syrichta
TTTGATGAAGAATAGGCCATCCAAGAAACAAAAAACAGTTGCGACTTCTCAAGGGAGTGAGACACTCATTGTCTTATGTAGCCTCTAAAATGTACAAATCAACCATTGAAGCATCGCTTGTATGTTGACAAAAAAATCCATCAGCTACATAAAGAAACTCAGATTATATTTGTGTTTGCCCAAACCAGCTCTGGAAGAGTGAGCAGAAAGCCTCCCTTTTCTTGTTTAGCATTTTTTTTGTTCATGGCTTGAATTGGCACACTCCTAGAAAGTGTGCTCACAGGAGAAGTTTAATTTATTGTTGCTTCTTGCCCCTACCATACGTTCCCAGCTCCTATTTGAGTGTAATGGATGGAGTAGATGTTTGACACACAGCACCTCTTCATAACATCACTCTTCAAAAACAGTTTTACAAGTACTTATTTGCATCGGTTCCCATTCGGCAGAGGAAACTGAGGTCATTGTGAAACACGAGGCTCGGGCAGAAGTCTGAACTCATGTGCTCTTCAGCTGGCCCCCCATCTTCTGAGAACACAGCAATTTATGAAACAGCCATAATCTTCAGCTTATGGACAAAGAAATAAAAGTGTTGACACCATTATTGTAACATCTGTGAAGGGAAAAATATGAGCCAATTTCTAAGTGCACAAATGGTAGCAGAGTTATAAAGATTCTTTAATGCTTAATTGTATTCATTATCAACAGTAATTATTTCTAACACGAGCAGCTTCTTCCAATTTAATGTCAACCAAAAAGGTTAAGACCTTACAATACAGGTATTTCTACCTCGTGATTTGTTGGGTCTTCACAGTTATACTAATTGCTAAAGCAAGAGTCACTTCTGAGAGCTCACCAGCCTCGATTGTGGCTTGTCTGGGTAGGGGCGGTCTCTTTGACTGTTGGCATCACAAGGAGTACTACTGGGCAGGTCCAAAATGATTTCCAGGATTACACTACAAGCTGTATTTTTGTCATCAGTGAGGGAACTATGGAAATTTCCTGTCTCTTCACTGCCACTCCCAGCATCCGTGGAAACAAACTTCTGCAATTGTGGGTGTTGGTATCAACTGATGCATTGAGGAAGAAGGTTCTCAAATGTTCTTGCTTGTCATTTCTGAATGAGATGCCAGTTTAACTAGCTGAGCCCATGAAGGCATGTCCTCCCTATGCCTGCAGATAAGTGCCCTGGTGATCTAAGTCCTCTTGCTCCACCATGGACTGAGGGCATCCCTGGAAACCTGGAGCTCCATCCAGTAGGCAGCCCCATTTCCCTGGACATTCTATCTACAAAGGAGTATGGCATGGAGACAGCTACTGGTGCAGTGGTTGACAGAACTAGCATAGTGCTGGATGAATACATAACACCAAGCACATATGTTGTGTGTGCATGTCTGTGCACATGTGTGCATGATGTAGGACTTGGGAGAGGAACCCAGAAAGCTCCTTCTCAGCTTTCCAAATAATCTCTGAGTTTGTTCAAACATTAGCTATCAGCAAAGGCCTATTTGGGCGTGGGGGTGGGGTGAGAAATAGCCACAGGAGATTTCTCTCAGGCCACAGTGAGACTTGTAGCCTCTCCCCTTGTAGGATGCAATTCAGGAGCCTGGTGTGGTTTTTGTGGTCCCATTCATCACCTCACTACATCATTCAATTACTTGATGCTGAAAATCAGTTGTCAAAATACTAGAAACGTGATTTAATGCTGCCTCACTTTTGGGTTTCATCACTGGGGGAAGTCAGATCATCACAAACCCTGAAGTTAAAGGTTTATCCTCTGAATATATCTGCCCCAGATGGTGGACAGCATGGTCTACAAAGACCCCATCACTATGGTGAGGGTAGGAAGTAGCCCAGAGTCCTAGGGGAGGAGAGACCAAGAGAATTTGAGGAGATGCAACTGCTGGGTCCGATCGTCCTCATAAATGTCTGTTGAATGAATGAAAGGGACATAAGAGACATATCCACAATAATCCATGCCTTCAATGATTCTAACATCTCACCAGAAAAAAACAGAATTATGAAGCACTGAGAGACTACTTAAGGGCTGGAATGAATAGCACATCCTCAAACAAGAATAAATGTTTAGGGGTGGGGAGTGGGGTGGTCCAGGGAAAGCAGACACATTGCCACCATATCAAACACCTTAATTTAATCCCAATTATTTTTGTGCACGTACCTTTCACGGTGAATATGTCACAATCTGAATTATAGCAAATACAGTGTTATGGACACATAGCCAGTAAGTATGCACAAAATGGATATTCAAACTTTTTCAGAATGAAATCTAAACATATAAACAAAATCCTGATCTTTCTTACCACTCACTTCTTGATTTAAAAATTAAATTATTTCAAATGTGCAATCTTAAGCTAAAAAGTACAGATGAAGGAGATTGCTTGTCTGAAAGACAGTGAAGTAATGGAGGCCAAGACTTTCTAGAGTAGAGTAGGGGATTGCGGGAGGATTGCACCCACATTGCTAAACATTGAACAGCAGAATGTTCCAACAGACTTAGAAGAACAACTGAAGTCAGTATCCACTGGCCTTCAGCATCTCTCAGTTGGGAATACGTTCATTAACCAGTCAGAATGAGTTTGCCATTTAGGATTTCTGCCCAGTCAACAAGCTGCCTCTGAAAACATTTCTGGGAAATATCCTAGAGGAAATGTCTGCTCTTGCTTTACAGGACACTATCTGGGGATGTCCTGGTTCAGGGTACCTGGATTTCAGTTCATTGTTTCCCATTTTTAAAATTGTTTGTGTTGATTTTTAAAAATAGACACATAAAAAGCAAGGTTTTCCACAATTGTTATAGGTTAGAGATTTACATGTGATTCTCTTTGAAATTCTGTTAGCAACTTCTTATTTACACTTTTCAGGTTAGAAAATTGAGGTTAAGCAATTTTTCCAAGACTGCTCTCCTGGAGTCCTCTGGTTCTGGAGTTTGTGCATGTGGCTTCCAGTCTATGCCATTAGTCCAAATAGCACTTGACCTTGGTACCAAGTGAGATAGCCACCATATGGACCCCTAAGAACTAAGAGAGGGCAATGTGTTTCCACAAGTAGAGTTTTCCAGTAGTGAGAAAAGTATTGAACAAGAGAGAATAGTTTTTTGTGTGTTTTTGTTTGTTTGTTTGTTTTTTGAGATGAGGTCTCACTCTGTTGCCAAGGCTGGAGTGCAACCTGTAATCACAGTTTACAGCAGTTTTGGGTTCAAGTGATCCTCCTGATTCAGCCTCAGCCTCTCAAGTGGTTAGGACCACAGGCCCATGCCACAACGTTTGCCTGGTGATTTGTTTTTTTAATTTTTAAAATTTTTTTTGTAGTGATGGGGCCTCCCTATGATGCCCAAGCTGATCTCGAAATCCTGGCCTCATGTTGTCTTTCAACCTCAACCTCTCAAAGTGCTTGGGAGTACAGGTGTGAGTCTCTGTGCTTGGCCAAAAGAATCTCTTCACACATCTTTTCACCACCCTAATGCTCATTTGGAATCTATTCCATTGTCCTAGAAGTGGACTAATGGGCTTTTAGTCTCATGAGATGAAATCCATCTGCCTAGTTAGTATCAGCAGTCAGAAATCTAAGACCAAGTGTTCAGGACTTCAGTGATCTGTATTTAAATACTATCTGACTATCATGGGCTATTCTGCTTTTCCACAGACAAGACAGAGATAGAGACATCATAATCAACGTGATCATCATTTCTGCCAGGCTGACCAAAAGACAATACCAGAAAACTACTCTCCACCCTTAAATACATGAGGCTGACCCTTCCACAGAACACGACAAATGACCCTCTGTTTGATTCCTGATGCCACCTC
>NW_007128098.1:0-3908 GCF_000164805.1 Carlito syrichta
GCACGGATCCTGGCAGGCTCTCTCAGGCTTTAGGAAAATGGAGGCTTCCACATATCTGGGACTCGGGCTTGGTGGCAGCCTCTTCCCACCACCCAGAGGCATTTCTGGGCCAGCATGGGGACCTACCCCACGACACCCAGAGCTGCTCTCTAAGAAACAACCTCTAGTTCCTTGGCAGATTGCTGGTAAGCCATCACAGTAAAAAGGAGACCCTATCTGACCTGGAAGTGTGTCTGTAAGAAACTGATGAAATCAGAGGAGTTAAACTTGGCCTTTCTGTTATTAAACTTGGTGGAGAATGTTCCTGTGGGCCTTGGCAGCCAGTCAACATTCTTTACTGGAATGAAGAAACGTGAAAAAGAGGTAAGGGAGCCCTTAAATAGCTTACCTTGCACATCCGGGTGCAAGGATGCTGCCAAGAATGGAGGGGACAAATCCACATGCCATGTGATTCACTGACTCCCCAGTGCTTCTTCCATGGGAACGTTTCTGGGTATGTTTATTTGTACCAGGGAGCCACAAGGCCCAGCCAGAAGGGCACAGGGAGAAATTTCTTCCCTGCAGCATATTCAATTATGCTTCTTCCTCTAGATTAAGTAGGTTTTCCTGGTCCTAGAAAATCCTTCCAACTCCCTCAAGCTGTGAAACCCCGGAGACATTTGTCATCTCCCCTGCCATGGCTGTTTCCACTGCCAGATCTCCATGGGAACTCCCAGGTGGTTCTTTTCACCGGAAGCTGCTGCAAGTTTTCCAGTGCAGCAGGCCAGGCCTAACCACCACTGGGGTCCTCCTAGATCTTCACCACATTGAAAGGCATTTCCTAAATTCATGATGTTTTGGACACATTACAGTCTTCAGATTGAATTATAAAGTCTGCGTGGATGGGGTTCTGGCCTGCCCTTCAACTCTGGCCCTGTTTCCTCAAGGAATTGGTGAATGCAAACCTCCAGTTTTCTATTTTTCTGGCTGCCTATATTTTCTCAATGGATTCTCATAACCCTGAGAAGTCAGGAAGGCAAAGGTTATTATTCCCGTTTCTCAGACGATGTAGCAATTAGGACCAGAGTTCAGGTGGCCCGATTCCTGGCACAGCTTTTCTCTCCTCTCCAGCCTCGCTACCCCGTGCTCACACTTATCACCCTGATAAGTAAACAGGTATGTTGCCTCGGCCAATGCTGGATCCCCAGTATTGCTTTTCCCACCTCATCATTCGTCCCCCCAAGCAAGGGACTTGCTAGGAAAGGGCACACATGAATAGCAAATTCTAGAACTCTGGAATCAGATGCATCATTTTAAGCTGTTTTTCCCCCGTTCGGAATTGCCCTTCCTTTAAGCCATTTCTAAATCCTCAGTCAAGTGTGTTGAATGTTACATCCTAATACATTAGATGTGCATTAGGGGCTGGTGCCCATGTGCCCTCAATCTTCAGCAGCAGGAAGGATCATGTCACAAGGCCTGGAACAACAGTGAGAAACCAAAAGTAGACAGGGCATGTCGACCTCCGGAAGGACCCCTGGGAGTCTTCGGGAAGGAAACTGGACTTTGTGCGCCATTGAAACCCAGATTTGCATTTGCCTTAAAGCAAAGGGAGACTCAAGGAGGCTGGACATCTGGGGACCTTGGGTGACTGCAGTCACAGCAATTTGAATGCCATCCTCTGGGCTCCCTCTCTGGGTAATGGGAACCACCCAGGGCTGTTGAGCCATGGTAGTTATACATTCAGGTTTACATGTGAGGACTCTCCCTCTGGCAGAAGGAAAAGGAAATAATAGGTGAGACAGTGGGGAAAAGGCCTAGAAGGAAGAGAAACCCAGTGAGAAAACTGTGAGTCACTGAAGCCAGGAGGCTGCATGCCAGAGCAGGAGGGTCATCTCTGAAGAATCCACAGACTTGGACATGGACTGCATGAGGGACTTAAGGAGAGGGTGGCAGAAGAGATTCTGATTGGGAGGACTCGATTGGGAGTGTCCTTGACAGCTGGAGAGTCCCAGGAAGCAGACACAAGTTTCAAGAGGTGTCCCTGGAATCCCTGCGTGCTGCTGGATGTGTCCTTCTTGTTCTGCAGGATGCTCACATCCTCTTTGGCCCTGGTCATCTTGGAGGAGGCATCTCCACTGGAGGAGTCCTGGCAACACTGCTGTCAATCACAGTGTCTCTGCCAGGAAAATGTGAGTGGGCGATGTTCCTGGTGGAATGAAACCTTCACTGTCAAGTGAGCAAGGGGCACTCCTGGCTTTGCCTGCACCACTGACTCCTCCTGAAGCTTCCATATTGTCCCTGATTGATCTCTGGGTTGAAGGCTCTGTCGGAAGGAGAGGGAAGTGAGCAGCACAGCCCTCTGCAACAGTGCCAGGGGGTGGAGACAGGTGAGGCAAAGTGGAAGGCATAAGATGTTGGTGGTTAAGGAAGAAGTGACTGTACAAATGTAGATTTCCCACACTATTAAAGAGGTTCCAGTTGTGCTGGTCCCAAAGCAAGTCTCCTTGACTGTGCTTACCTCCTGGATCTTACCCAGGGCTGGATCCTGCCCCCACCATGTTGAGCTCCTTCCCAACTGACTTCCAGACCAGCCCATTCCTGCCTTCTCTCCTTCCTTGCACTGGGGTGGTGGCAGCAACTTCCTGGCAGCCAGTTCCTCCCAGAGTCCTCAGTTTTTCCCACTCTCAGACCCAGGTAAACCCCCTTGAGGGTGCCCAGGAGTGATGGGGAGAAGAGAGAACTTCTGGCAGGTGCTAAGGATACTGGTTAGGTGTCTTTTTTTCTGTAGAGAGTGAAAGAAAAGCTGTCCAGTCCTGAACAAAGATGCCATTTTGGAAAATTTGAGGGAAATTTTTCTTTAGGATTAGCTGAGAAATAAATCCAAGAATGCTTCATTCTATTCATAATGAATTATTAAGGTAAAAATGAATCTGTACAAAATAAAAGCAACAATAGTGAAAAGCCTCACAGTGAAACTGTCAGAAAAATCAAAATTTCCTGGCAGATCCAGATCTGTAAAAATTATCTAGAAAATATTGGAGTTAAAAAAATACTATGTCCACAATAGAACGTAGACATTGGCAAAGGCTAAAATTAATAATAGCTACATAGACAAAATATTGATCTATGAACCAAAGCTTGACTGCAAAATTTACTTGGAAGAGAATTTTTCTTGATGAAGATAATTCTGGAAAAATAACTTTTAATCAACTTACAAAATAGCAACTAAATGTTTAAGAGTTTCTGGTTTCATTTAAAATCAAATTAACTGCTTTGCTCCAAAAATACTTTCTCCACAGAAACTCAATGTTGTTGTAATTTTGTTTCATAAAGTTGCATTCACAAACTTCATCAAAGCACTTCCAGAATGGAAAATACATGGATAAAACAGTGGAGTCAAAATTCTATAAACAACTTCTGGTTCCAGACAGCATAGAATAGACAAATTTCTCCCTACTCCTCCAACTAAGCATAGTAAAAATCACAGACATCTGATATAAAATAAACAGGTGATTCTGGATAGTGGAAAGAGAAGGACAACCAGCTGGAGGCCTCAGGCCTTGGAGACAACATAGGGGTGTATTCTTCAGGGTTTTTCTGGTCTCCCATATATCCTGAATGAGGCACCAGAGAAGTGTGCAAACCAGAAACACCAACAGGCACAGACCAAGCAAAGTCCTTGAAAAACTGGTTCTCTATAGTCAAAGGACCAGGAAAAAAACCAATCTTAGATATTACAGTAAAGGTATGATTCTTAACCAAAAATTGTGATAAATTGGACTTCAACAAAATTTAAAACTTTTGTCCTGCAAAAGACCCTATTAAGAGAGAGACCAAAAATGATACATACTGAGAGAAAATATTTGCAACCCAATATGTGACTCATATAAAGAATACTCAAAACTCAACAGTAAAAATACTGGGAATAT
>NW_007128099.1:0-4107 GCF_000164805.1 Carlito syrichta
GAGCCACAAGGCCCAGCCAGAAGGGCACAGGGAGAAATTTATTCCCTGCAGCATATTCAATTATGCTTTTTCCTCTAGATTAAGTAGGTTTTCCTGGTCCTAGAAAATCCTTCCAACTCCCTCAAGCTGTGAAACCCCGGAGACATTTGTCATCTCCCCTGCCATGGCTGTTTCCACTGCCAGATCTCCATGGGAACTCCCAGGTGGTTCTTTTCACCGGAAGCTGCTGCAAGTTTTCCAGTGCAGCAGGCCAGGCCTAACCACCACTGGGGCCCTCCTAGATCTTCACCATATTGAAAAGGCATTTCCTAAATTCATGATGTTTTGGACACATTACAGTCTTCAGATTGAATTGTAAAGTCTGCGTGGATGGGGTTCTGGCCTGCCCTTCAACTCTGGCCCTGTTTCCTCAAGGAATTGGTGAATGCAAACCTCCACTTTTCTATTTTTCTGGCTGCCTATATTTTCTCAATGGATTCTCATAACCCTGAGAAGTCAGGAAGGCAAGGGTTATTATTCCCGTTTCTCAGATAAGGAAACGGAGGTTAAAGAGTTGTCAATGATGCACTCTATCAGGCGATGTAGCAATTAGGACCAGAATTCAGGTGGTCCGATTCCTGGCACAGCTTTTCTCTCCTCTCCAGCCTCGCTACCCCGTGCTCACACTTATCACCCTGATAAGTAAACAGGTATGTTGCCTCGGCCAATGCTGGATCCCCAGTATTGCTTTTCCCACCTCATCATTCGTCCCCCCAAGCAAGGGACTTGCTAGGAAAGGGCACAGATGAATAGCAAATTCTAGAACTCTGGAATCAGATGCATCATTTTAAGTCTGTTTTCCCCCCGTTCGGAATTGCCCTTCCTTTAAGCCATTTCTAAATCCTCAGTCAAGTGTGTTGAGTGTTACATCCTAATACATTAGATGTGCATTAGGGGCTGGTGCCCATGTGCCCTCAATCTTCAGCAGCAGGAAGGATCATGTCACAAGGCCTGGAACAACAGTGAGAAACCGAAAGTAGACAGGGAATGTCAACCTCCGGAAGGACCCCTGGGAGTCTTCGGGAAGGAAACTGGACTTTGTGCACCATTGAAACCCAGATTTGTATTTGCCTTAAAGCAAAGGGAGACTCAAGGAGCCTGGACATCTGGGGACCTTGGGTGACTGCAGTCACAGCAATTTGAATGCCATCCTCTGGGCTCCCTCTCTGGGTAATGGGAACCACCCAGGGCTGTTGAGCCATGGTAGTTACACATTCAGATATACATGTGAGGACTCTCCCTCTGGCAGATGAAAAGGAATAATATTGAGACAGTGGGGAAAAGGCCTAGAAGGAAGAGAAACCCAGTGAGAAAACTGTGAGTCACTGAAGCCAGGAGGCTGCATGCCAGAGAAGGAGGGTCATCTCTGAAGAATCCACAGACTTGGACATGGACTGTATGAGGGACTTAAGGAGAGGGTGGCAGAAGAGATTCTGATTGGGAGGACTCGATTGGGAGTGTCCTTGACAGCTGGAGAGTCCCAGGAAGCAGACACAAGTTTCAAGAGGTGTCCCTGGAATCCCTGCGTGCTGCTGGATGTGTCCTTCTTGTTCTGCAGGATGCTCACATCCTCTTTGGCCCTGGTCATCTTGGAGGAGGCATCTCCACTGGAGGAGTCCTGGCAACACTGCTGTCAATCACAGTGTCTCTGCCAGGAAAATGTGAGTGGGCGATGTTCCTGGTGGAATGAAACCTTCACTGTCAAGTGAGCAAGGGGCACTCCTGGCTTTGCCTGCACCACTGACTCCTCCTGAAGCTTCCATATTGTCCCTGATTGATCTCTGGGTTGAAGGCTCTGTCGGAAGGAGAGGGAAGTGAGCAGCACAGCCCTCTGCAACAGTGCCAGGGGGTGGAGACAGGTGAGGCAAAGTGGAAGGCATAAGATGTTGGTGGTTAAGGAAGAAGTGACTGTACAAATGTAGATTTCCCACACTATCAAAGAGGCTCCAGTTGTGCTGGTCCCAAAGCAAGTCTCCTTGACTGTGCTTACCTCCTGGATCTTACCCAGGGCTGGATCCTGCCCCCACCATGTTGAGCTCCTTCCCAACTGACTTCCAGACCAGCCCATTCCTGCCTTCTCTCCTTCCTTGCACTGGGGTGGTGGCAGCAACTTCCTGGCAGCCAGTTCCTCCCAGAGTCCTCAGTTTTTCCCACTCTCAGACCCAGGTAAACCCCCTTGAGGGTGCCCAGGAGTGATGGGGAGAAGAGAGAACTTCTGGCAGGTGCTAAGGATACTGGTTAGGTGTCTTTTTTTCTGTAGAGAGTGAAAGAAAAGCTGTCCAGTCCTGAACAAAGATGCCATTTTGGAAAATTTGAGGGAAATTTTTCTTTAGGATTAGCTGAGAAATAAATCCAAGAATGCTTCATTCTATTCATAATGAATTATTAAGGTAAAAATGAATCTGTACAAAATAAAAGCAACAATAGTGAAAAGCCTCACAGTGAAACTGTCAGAAAAATCAAAATTTCCTGGCAGATCCAGATCTGTAAAAATTATCTAGAAAATATTGGAGTTAAAAAAATACTATGTCCACAATAGAACGTAGACATTGGCAAAGGCTAAAATTAATAATAGCTACATAGACAAAATATTGATCTATGAACCAAAGCTTGACTGCAAAATTTACTTGGAAGAGAATTTTTCTTGATGAAGATAATTCTGGAAAAATAACTTTTAATCAACTTACAAAATAGCAACTAAATATTTTAAGAGTTTCTGGTTTCATTTTAAATCAATTTAACTGCTTTGCTCCAAAAATACTTTCTCCACAGAAACTCAATGTTGTTTTAATTTTGTTTCATAAAGTTGCATTCATAAACTTCATCAAAGTACTTCCAGAATGGAAAATACATGGATAAAACAGTGGAGTCAAAATTCTATAAACAACTTCTGGTTCTAGACAGCATAGAATAGACAAATTTCTCCCTACTCCTCCAACTAAGCATAGTAAAAATCACAGACATCTGATATAAAATAAACAGGTGATTCTGGATAGTGGAAAGAGAAGGACAACCAGCTGGAGGCCTCAGGCCTTGGAGACAACATAGGGGTGTTTTCTTCAGGGTTTTTCTGGTCTCCTATATATCCTGAATGAGGCACCAGAGAAGTGTGCAAACCAGAAACACCAACAGGCACAGACCAAGCAAAGTCCTTGAAAAACTGGTTCTCTATAGTCGAAGGACCAGGGAAAAAACCAATCTTAGACATTACAGTAAAGGTATGATTCTTAACCAAAAATTGTGATAAATTGAACTTCAACAAAATTTAAAACTTTTGTCCTGCAAAAGACCCTATTAAGAGAGAGACCAAAAAGGATACATACAGAGAGAAAATATTTGCAACCCAATATGTGACTCATATAAAGAATACTCAAAACTCAACAGTAAAAATAGAAATAATTCAATTAGAAAATGGGCAAAGGATAGATTGTTCACCAGAGAGGATAAATGAGCATGTTAGCATATGTTCAAGATTATTTCTTATTAGGGAAAGGCAAATTAGAATCACAACAAGATATTACTACGCATCTATTAGAAAGAACAGCTTAAAAGTTTTAAATTAAAAAAAAAAAAGACAGAGAAATTGGATCCCTAATACATTGCTGGGGTGAGGGAGAGTGTTCATGGTACAAACACCCTGGAAAATCTTTTGGTGGTTCCTTAAAAGGCATTCATTCCTGGTCATATAGCCCAAAGACATGAAAATCCATGTCACACAGAAGTCTGAATTAGAAAACAACCCAAGCGTATTTCAATGAGTGAATGACTAAATAAACTGCTGCACAACCATGGAATGGGATACTACCCAATGAAAAAAAAGAATTAATTACCAATATATACAACTTGGAGAACCTCAAATACATTATACTGGGCAAAAAAAGTCAAAATCAAAAGGTTATACACTCTATGATTCCCTTTCTGGAACATTCTTGAACTAGCAAAGATACAGATGGAAAATCATTAGTAGCACAAATGTTTGGGATGGGAGAGGGAAAGGGAAAATGTGTGTGACTACACAGTGATAGCATAGAGAGACTCTGTGTGACAGGCAGTTCTAGTCCTTGATTA
>NW_007128100.1:0-990 GCF_000164805.1 Carlito syrichta
CTCGTCGATTTTGATTCCTTCTAGTGCTTCTGCCATTTTTTGTTTCACTTCTTCTATGTCAGCAAAACACTTCTCTTTGAAGTCTTTTTTTCACCTGGGGAAAAGTTGCTCAGTGTGAGATTGGGTGAAGAGAGAGAGTGGGGCATGGGAATCATGCTGGTTTTGCTCAAAAACTGCAGAACACTCAGCGTGGTATGGTCAGAACCAGTCCCTACTTGCCACAATTCCGGATGTTTCTTCCACAAATCTTAAAACTTTCAGATGAAAACTTTAGTTGACTGATCTGGAGAAATAAATTCCAAGTGTACCTCAAGGGCCCGCCTTCCGAAAGATAATTCCAGGACTTGGGATTTTGGGGTCACCCCTCCTATCCCAAGCCTCCTGCACTGTGAGGCCAGGGGGCAGGCCTGGCTTGTGGTTGGTGAACTCCGTTTAGCAGCCTGGCCCCTGCTGTCCAGGGAAGTGTTGGCCCTGGATCCCGACGCTGAATTTAGTATGTTAATAACCATGTTTTCAATGATCCCTGCTCTCTGATATCTGGCATCTTATCAAGTGCTGCTAGGAGAATTAAAATAAGAATTATACCTTCAGGAATTATATTTGGGGGGGAATCCTTTCCCTCTGGTGATTGCAAGCTGGCTTTTTATTTTAATAAAAAGCAGAAATGATGAATAACTCCACCCTCTCTGGCACTAAGAGTTTTCAGATGCATGACACACACCTCCAGAATTCAAATGTTGACAATATGAGAAGCTTTTGTTTGTTTACTTTATTTCTAGAAGTAAACTAAAACTGCAGTTTCAGATGATGAGGAAGAAAGTATCATACAGCAGAAAATATTAAAGTAGAACTTATATACCATGCATAGAGTTTTTTTTTAAAAAGCCCATACTTACACCTCAAAGGAAGTAGAGGTTTTGTTTTTGTTTTTTTCAGAAAAGAACATGTACATTATCTCTCCTTGTCTGAGAGCCTAGGTAGGTGATGCAG
>NW_007128101.1:0-786 GCF_000164805.1 Carlito syrichta
ATTCCTGCTTTGTTTCCTTTGGTAAGATTTTTTTGGTTATTCTTGATTGTTTATGGTTTCATATGAATTCTTTATTTATTTATTTATTTATTTATTTATTTATTTATTTATTTATTTATTTATTTTGAGTTAGAGTCTCACTCTGTGCCCTGACTGGAGTGCAGTGGCCGCTCACGGCCACCTCATCCTAGACCTGCTGGGCTCCGGTGATGCTTCTGCCTCAGCCTTCCAAGTAGCCTGAATGAGAGACATGCGCTACCACGCCTTGTGGTTTTTTGATTTATTGTTGTAATGAAGTCTCTCTGCCCAGGCAGGTTTGGAACCATGGGCTCAGGCAATGCACTCACCTCAGTTTCCCAAAATCCCAGGATTACAGGCTGAGCCAATGAGCCCGGCTCATATGAATTCTTTATTGTACTTTCCAGATGTGAGAAGAATGATATTAACTTAATGGTTATTTCATTGAATCTGTAGATTGCCTAAAAGGCTAATTTTTACATTAAATAGGTAAGCAAATCAGGGAAACAAGCATGTCAAATTGTCATTGATTACATCAGACTCAGAAATTTGACATCATACTGTGAGGGACATTGACTACTGAGCAATCCTTAGGCTTCAAGGGCTTTTGTACCATGTTCTGCCATATGCGGTAGACATGGTGGATTTCATTCCCAATAAATGAGGAAAACCATGTGTTCACACCTATTCAAAACTTCTCCAGGGAGAAGTGACCATTCAAGAATTCTCTAAATGAGGTGGTCTTTATTTTTTTTGTAAAGCAGTATT
>NW_007128102.1:0-843 GCF_000164805.1 Carlito syrichta
CGGCTTTTGTACCATGTTATGCCATATGCGGTAGACATGGTGGATTTCATTCCCAATAAATGAGGAAAACCATGTGTTCACACCTATTCAAAACTTCTCCAGGGAGAAGTGACCATTCAAGAATTCTCTAAATGAGGCGGTCTTATTTTTTTTGTAAAGCAGTATTTATTGAAAGGACAGAGAAACACCCACACTGGGAGGGTACCTGAGGGGGTTTCCCACGAGGTAGACTTTTATCATTATGTTCACTGAATCCTGTTGGAGTTTGGTTATAGCACAACCACATATTATTTTACACTTTCTTTAGTTTAGAAACTTTTGAATGTTTTTAGTATTATGTAACAGCCTTTGAGTCGTTTTTCTAACAGTATTTGAACATTGCTTTTGCTAAGATCATCATCGATATTCCAAAAATTTCATTGATCTAAATTTTTATACTAATGAGGAGCCCAAATACTTATTACTTTGTAAATTCCATGTTATTTTTGTTTATGTACATTGGGCCCCAAATTCTCTTTTATCTCTCTGCCTGATTTTAGATGCTTGGTGATTAAAAGTATCAGATTAATCAGATAGTTTGTTGCAGAATACAGCATTATGTCTTAGGTAGAGAATATACTAGGGGATTCAATGGAGATACTCTTTTAAAAATATACATTGGGTTAAGATATAAAGGGAATGTGATTTTTTATTTTCTTCAAATATATAAGGGAAACTTTTCTCTAAGCATTGCACATCTATAATATTAAATCAAAATTAACAAGCAGAATATTCAGAGTGCACCGAAAAAATGTACACAGATATTCAGAATGCAAAAAGCTGTATTAAATTACGATATTGTTT
>NW_007128103.1:0-2234 GCF_000164805.1 Carlito syrichta
TAATCAGATAGTTTGTGCAGAATACAGCATTATGTCTTAGGTAGAGAATATACTAGGGGATTCAATGGAGATACTCTTTTAAAAATATACATTGGGTTAAGATATAAAGGGAATGTGATTTTTTTATTTTCTTCAAATATATAAGGGAAACTTTTCTCTAAGCATTGCACATCTATAATATTTAATCAAAATTAACAAGCAGAATATTGAGAGTGCACCAAAAAAATGTACACAAATATTCAGAATGGAAAAAGCTGTATTAAATTATGATATTGCTTTATTTTCTAAAATTTTTAAGATTTATTAGGCCTTCTGCTTTCAGAATAGCACTTAGGTACAATGTATCTCAACGTTCATTTATGTAAGAATGATATAGAACTGGAATCTCAACAAGTTTCAATTTAGGCAAAATAAAACATTCAGAATTTTTGTGAGAAACACTGCAGTTGTCAATTTTGAAGACAGAATTATTCCATGTTTTCTAACATATTAAAAGGAAAAGGAGTTATCATTGGAATATTATACACGTCTAAAAAAATCAGTCCGTGCATATGGAACATTACTAAGCCAAATTCTGAATTGCAGCCATTTTCAAAGTAAAAAAAGTAAAAAATAGAGTCAACAAATAAAGTCAGTTGCATGTTTTACATCTTTCATTTATTTATTTATTTATTTATTTATTTATATTTTTTCAAAAATGTGGGGTACAATTCAGTGTTAGATATACAATCATTGATTATGCAGGATATTTGGATTATGAGGGACGCCCCTCGCTTCCTTAGCAGTTTCCCTCCACTGCCAATCTCACCCCTCCCCCTAAACGGTTTTCCACGGCTTTCAATCACTTTTTTATACCACTATAAATATTCAAGTTCAGCTCATGAGTCAGAACATATCGAACTTTTTTTTTATTTCTGTGATAAATCACTGAAAATGACCTCTCTCATAAACATCAAACGTTCTTCAAAATCCTTATATCTGTCCTGGTTTTATGGCTGCATGATATTCCACTGTGTATACACCACATTTATTTTATCCATTCCAGCTTTGATGGGCAACATGGTTGGTACCATGTTTTCTGAAATTGTGGTTAGAGTTACAAGAAACATAGTTATCTAGGTATCTTTGCGGTAACGTAATTTGAGTTCTTCAGGTATATTCTCTTCAGGGAATTCCTGAATCACATGGTAGGTCAATATCTTGTCCCTTCAGAAATCGCCACACTCTTATGCAGATATATTGCTCAACTTTTCCATCCACATGCAGTGTAGAGGCATTTATTTTTCCCAAATACTTAACATCCTGTGTTATTGTTTGTTTTATTAATGATGGTCAGTCTTACACGAGGTGTGTGGTATTTCAAAGTGGTCTCATTTGCATTTCTTTGATGATGAGTGAGGCTGAGCAATTTTTATGTGTCTTGGGGAGCCCGTATCTCTTCTTATGAAAAGTGTCCAATCACCTATTTTGCACACGTTTCAAAGGGAATGTTTGTCTGATTTTTCTGATTGTTTGAGTTTCTTGTAGATCCTAGATGTTATACTTTTTTACAGATATATATATAGCTGGATAATCGTTCTTCCCATTCTGTTGGTTGCATCCCTTCTCTTCTGATGGTTTCTTTTGTTTGCAGAAGTATATTAATTTGAAGTGACCCCACTTGTCTAACTTACTTCTTACGGCATGGATATATAGGATTCTGATGAAGAATTAGTTTCCGGTTCCAGTTTCCATAATGGCGTCTCCTGTGTTTTCTAAGATTATTATATTTTGGTGTTTTACGTTTAGGTCTTTGATCCATTTAGAGTTAATGTGTTTTCTGATAATTAGGGGTCCTGTTTCAACCTTGTGCATGTGTTCAGCCTTTTCCCAGCACCATTTAATGAATATATGCTCCATTACCCAATGGATCTTGGAGGTTTTTCAAAGATGAGTTGGTTGAGAATTTGAGTATTTCATTCTCTGTCCTGATCCATTGGCCTATGGATTTATTCTTGTACCAATTCCAGGGTGTATTGATTACTATAACCATATAGTAAAGTTTGAGGTATGGAACTGGGATAGCTCGTGCTTTGTTTCTACTGATAAGATTCTTTTGGCAATTCAAGATTGTTTAAGGTTTCATATGAATACTTTTTTTTTTTTGAGTTGGAGTCTCACTCTTTTGCCCAGACTGTAGTGCAGTGGCCGCTCCCAGGCATCACAGCCTCGAACTGCTGGGCCACGGAAATCCT